>NW_027118502.1:0-240919 GCF_036417845.1 Apteryx mantelli | reverse complement strand
GGAGAAGAGCAAAGGCGCAACTGTGTGCTTGTGGGGAGGAATAAATGAAAACCTGTTTCTGTGTGTGTCACCTCGGGGCAGGCTGCTCTGTCACTGGAGCTGCCTGAGGAGCCCCGGGGCCAGGACTCTTGTGCTATCCTGGGCAGAGGGGCTGCCCAGAGGGGCTGCAGGCAGCCAGGGTTAAGGATCTGCTGATCATGAGAGCAGTGGAGACACAGAGTGAGTGGCCTCCATTTCCTTGTGCCATTGCTGGCCGCCAGCCCCTCGGGGGCTGATGGGGAGGCTGACACCCCTCTCTGCCCCCCAGGACCTGCTGTGCCCTTCAGAGGGTCTGGGGCTGTGGGGTGAGTGCCCAGAGCTCTGCAGCCCCCTGTGGCGGGCACTGCTGTGGGGCCACCCCCAGCCTGGCTGCTCTGCTGGGTGGTCTGGGGAGAGGGCAGGGGAGGTGGGGAGAAATGGGGAGGGGCTGGGGTGGGCTGGAAAGGACCCAGGAGAGGAAAAATGCCAGCAGGCAGCTCCTGTGTGTGAACGGCAGTGTGGGAGCACATGGCCGTGTGCTTGCAGGGCAAATGCAGGTCTCCTGGGAAAGGCACCAGGACATGGCGGGTGCAGGAGAGAAGAGCCCAGGTTGTTCCCTGTGTTGCATGGACACATTGGGGAAGCTGCCCAGGGCCATTGTCCCAAACCAGCCCCTCACATCACCCCTTTCCAGCACTGGCTGCTCACCCCAGCTGTGGGGTGCTCCATGGCCAGCTCCATCCTCCTGCAGGTCTCCGTATCCAGACACAAAAGAAAAGGCCAGCCTTGCACGGCCTCTATTCTGCACCACACCCCAGCACATCCCAGAGCACGGCTGTCTGCTCACACCCCCGTAACTGGGAGGCCTCAGGCAGAGCTTCCCCTGGAAAGCTGAGGCAAAAAAGACATTTAATACCCCAGCCCTTTTCATGTCCAAGGTCTCTGGTGCCAGCTCCAGCTGAGCTCTGGCTTTCCTCACTCCATCCCTGTGTGCACAGACAAGATCTCAGTGTTCCCCCTGGGCAGCCCGTCCTCCTTCCACCCTTGTGCACTTCCTGCCTGGCACCCTGAGCGCTTGTGCTGCTGCCAGGGCAGAGGTGGAGGATCACCTGAAGTGGCTCCTCAGGGAGCTCCCCAGGGAAAAACTGTGCCCAGCCCCAGCCCCAGCGTGGCAGAGGGGAGATGCCCGCTCCCCACCCACCCTGCCGGTGCCAGCTCCACCTCAGCCCGCTCCTGAAATGCTCCAGCACAGCCCTCGAGGGAGCTGGAGCTTCCTCTCCTAACTGTGCATCATAAAACCTGACCCAAGTGGCCACCCTCACTTTTTCGTCCAGCTAAGACTCTGTGTGCACTGTTTCCTGAGTAGGGGTCCAAATCTGAAGCTCTCCTTTACCTTTACATTGGCTGTCAGGCAAGTGTTGCTGTGGACATATGGTCATCTTTTGCACCTAAAAGCCTCTCTGGGTGCTGCTCGGGTCCCAGCATCCCTTTCTAAGGCTTTCTTGACTGTAGTGTTGAAGCAGGTTTGAGGTAGAGATGGGAGTCAGGTCAGCAGGATGGGGACAGGGACAGGTCTGGATGTGAGAGGTGCAGGGCCAGGCACAGGCATGTCCACAGCATAACTCAGGCAAGGCTCCAGCCTGTGATTCTTCCCTGAGGGTGCAGGAATCACTCGCCAGTGCCCCTTCCCTGCCCCTCCTGGCTCCCCACTGCCTTTCCTGACACTGCAGAGTCCTCGTTTGCCCATGCGGACCTGGATTTAGTGTTCTACCTTCTGGTCACTCCACCGTGGACCATCCCTCACTTTGTGAGGCTCCACTCACTGCCCCCACCAGGCACACACTGTCCCTGGAGATCCCCTGAGGTCTCCTGGGGGCTCTGATTCCCCTCCAGAAGGATGGGCATCTCTCATCAGCACTGTCACCTGTGGGACAGCCTCAGGCAGGAGATTCAGAGACCATTCACCATCTGCACCAGTCACTGACTGATGAGCTCCAAATCCAGCCCTCAGTCCCTAACAGATCACACGTAGACTCTGAGCTTGTCCCCCACATCCATGGAGGTCACAAGCAGAGCAGCAGGCCCTTTTATGGTGCAATGTCTTTGGGCGTATTTTTGACTCTGGCTTCTGAAGAAAGGCCAGACTTCAGGCACATGATGGAGGGGATCCCCTTTTATTATAGCAATGTTCTTGTGCAGGCCAGGTCTGGCCTAAATGCACCCAATGCCTGGTCCTGCCTGAGCTCACAGGAATGCACAAGGAAGCACAAACCTACCACCAGCACGTTATAAGAGCACTGAGGCCATACACACGCATCAGAGCAAGGCAGGACAGTGTGGAAATGAGGAGAAAAGCCCTGACAAGAGAAAGTCCTGTTGCTGTTGGTGGACGAGTCTCCAAGAAAGCTGCAGCCCCCAAGTGAAGGCTGCAGGGAGGAAATGCCTGCTGTGGCAGTGGAGGAACAGTCCTGAGGAACAGAGGGTCTGTCCCCACAAGCTGCTTCGAGACTCTTCTCCTTTCCACTCTCACTCTGCTTTGAGTGTTGGAATGCTGTGGAGGGAAGGGACCAGCCCATGGTGACAGCCGGCTGCCACCCTCACAGGAGAGGGGTGTGAGATCATATCCTAACTGTGGCCACAGCAGCTGAGCTCTCTTAAGGCACATGGGACCCATGGTCTGGCCACAGCTGTACTCGTCGGAGCCTGACTCTGTGCCCCTGAGCTCCCTTGGTGTCAGCACCAAAAGACACACTGCAAAGGGAAACTCTCCTCATTGCACTGAAGGCTTCCAGGGAGCTCAGACTAGTGGGCTCAGAGGTTCTCCCATCTCTGCTGATGAAGGCAGAAGCCTGGCTTCCTGCTTCAACACGGTCTCTCGATCAGATTCAAATGAGAGATTCCTGAGGACAACTGGCACAAAGCAAAATATTTATTTCTTTTAGGAGAATGTAACAGAGAAAAGTAAGTGAGAAAGAAAGACATGAGCAACACCTAGCTATGTTGCCAGATACCCTAGGAATGAGGAGCAAATGCACATGGGAGAGTTATTGGTGCTGACATTGTACCTACTGAACCAGTTTCCTCAGTGCGTCTTTGAGCTCCTTGTTCCTCATGCTGTAGATGAGAGGGTTCACTGCTGGAGGCACCACTGCATACAGAAAAGCCAGCACCAGATCCAGAGCTGGGGAAGAGAGGGAGGGGGGCTTCAGGATGGCAAAGATGACAGTGCTGACAAACAGGGAGACCACGACCAGGTGAGGCAGGCACATGGAAAAGGCTTTGTGTCGTCCCTGCTCAGAGGGGATCCTCAGCACAGCAGTGAAGATCTGCACGTAGGACAGCACAATGAAAATGAAACACCCAAAACCTAAACAAACACTAATCATAAGTGCCCAAACCACCCTGAGGTAGGAGAATGAGCAGGAGAGCTTGACGATCCCAGGAATGTCACAGAAGAATTGGTCTACGACATTGCCTTTGCAGAGTGGTACTGAAAATGTTTTAGCAGTGTGCAGCACAGCATTGAGAAAACCACTGGCCCAGGCAGCCGCTACCATTTTGACACAAGCTCTGATGTCCATGAGGGTCTCGTAGTGCAGGGGCTTGCAGATGGCAACGTAGCGGTCGTAGGCCATGACTGTGAGAAGAGAATACTCAGCCAAAAAGAAAAAGAGAATGAGAAAGAGCTGGACAACACATCCAAAGTAGGAAATGGCCCTGGTGTCCCACAGAGAATTGGCCATGGATTTGGGGACAGTGGTGGAGATTGCACCGAGGTCAAGGAGGGAGAGGTTGAGGAGGAAGAAGTACATGGGGGTGTGGAGGTGGTGGTCGCAGGCTACGGCTGTGATGATGAGGCCGTTGCCCAGGAGGGCAGCCAGGTAGATGCCCAGGAAGAGCGAGAAGTGCAAGAGCTGCAGCTCCCGCGTGTCCCCTAATGCCAGGAGGAGGAACTCGTTGAGGGAGCTGCTGTTGGACATCTGCTCCTTTCGGACACAGGGGAACTGTCCAAGGAAGAAGAGACATTGACAAGTTAGGGCAGAATTCTCTGAGCAAAAATTTCTCATAGCCTCCCCCAAACACACACACGTTACTTCTCCCCATCTCAGCAGCAGTGTCAATGACTCCATGGCTTGACCTCTGTTTTGTGCTGGCTGAGTTTGACACGAGGAGCAGAGGCCTCTGCCCGTGAGTTCCAGAGGAGTCAGCCCTGACCTACAGCACTGCAGACATGGGAACAGGGGTGACTACACTGTTATATTCCCAGTTCCAGTCAGATTTCATCCACCCATAATCGTTAAGGGATTTTCAGCATCTTCACTCCCAGTTCCACATAATGTGGGTTCATGAATAGTTTTAAGGGGGTTTTTGTTTTCTTTAGCTGACCCTGTCACACCTGACGACGATTACTGGAGGTAGAAACCCTCAGCATTGCTGCTGCACTCAGAGAGAGCAGCTGTGATTCTGGAGAGGCAAAAGGATTCACTCTGGCTTTAGTGCAGAGGGAGGAGAGCTGGCCTGTCCAGCTGCCTTGTTCCCAGCTGCCCTGTGCTCCCACCTCAGAGGTGGAGGACAGTTGCACTCGTGTTACCCAAAAAAGAAGTAACACCGCAGAGAGCAGAGGAATGCACTTGCAAAGTGCCCATCAGCACGCTTTCTGAGGGACTGTGAGGCAAGTCTTAGCTGTCTCCTTCTAGCCAGCAATACATCAGGCTCCTTCCAGCTGCCCACATCCAGCCACCCAGCAGCATGTCTCAGTGTGGCCTCAGTTTCTAGGTGGCTTCACCCTGGGGCACCGAGATATCACGCAGCTGCAATGGGAGAGCTGTGTCCTTGTGGAGGGCAGCTTGCAGCCCAGACAGACACCCCAGGGAAATGGCTGAATGTCCTAAGGATGGGGTGTCCTGATGAGAGAGTTGGCTCATTCCCACACCCCCACACTGCATTGCCCAGAGCCCCACAGGTTAGGGGAGGACTTGGGCACCTCACTGTCAAGGACACATCTGCATGGCAGGACCTGCAGGGTCAGTGTCTGAACTGCATCAGACACCCCCCTTCCCAGAGAGTCCAAGGGGAAGGACAAGGGCAGCATGGGCAGGTGGGAAACATGGAGCAATACCATGATATTTGTGCTGAGGGAGGCAGGGACAGGGAGGGACAGAGGGGCACTCAGGAGTGTCTCCTCTCCTGCATGTCCAGCTGCTGCGGAAATGACTCCTGCCCTGCACCCCACAGCCTTGGGAGCAGAGGGCTGTGCTGGCTGGGAGAGGAGAGGAGGCATTGGAGTTTATGGTTTCCTCTCACACTTTGACCATGACTCTGCTGCCTGGAGCCGTCCCTGTGGGGAGCTGTTTCTCTCTCCCCACGTCTCTCCCCTCTCAGTGCTCACACACCCCATCCCACCTGCTGTGAGCTCATCTCTATCCTGCAGAAACTTCCTGGGGGCAGGACACTGCCCAGGGGCACCTGCGTGTTTGCAGGTGCTATGGAGCAGGTGAGAGAAACGTTGCTGAGGCTGGAAAGGTGATGCTGGCTCTGTCTGTAGGCTGAGAGGTGGATGAAGGCATTTGCTGAGTCCCTCCCAGAACTGATCCTCTCTCAGTGTCACTGTTTTGGAGCCTCCGTCCCCTGTTTACACCTGACAGAACCAATCCCATTTCATTCCACCCAAACAGAAAAGAACTGAAAGCACAGACTCATGACAGCTCCTTCCCTTTCATGTATCCCCTGCATTGACTTTCCTTTTGAAAAGGCCCCTCCAGAAATGTCCTCGGAGTGAACTGGAGCTCTGGGCATCCCTGACCAATGCAGCACCCTCTCAATGGGAGAATGAACCTGCCCTGACAGGGGTCTCTCCTCCCACCAGATCTTCTCCCTGCAGTGCTATGGGGAGTTCCCCAGGCAGGCTGAGTGCTGACCCTCACAGGTGGAAGAGTCACTGCCCAGGGCACACAGCACCCTGGGGCACAGGGACACTACTCTGAAGTACAGTCCATGCAGACAAGTGTGCACACCCCAGCTTCATACCCCTGCAGCTGTCCCCAAGAAAAAGGAGCAGGATGTCCTGTCCCTGTGACAGTGTGGAGGCAAATCCCTGCTCTGATGCACCTCTTTCTCCTCTGTAAAGGAAAAACTGGGAGAGACATCCTTAAAAAACAAATGTGGGATGGGATGTGTTGGGTTTAGCAGATCCCTCCAGGAACCTCAGTAGCATTGCCCTGCAGCCAGAGATTTACCGTGACAAGGGCTGTGAAGATTTCTCCCACAATGAACTGTCAGCCATCCTCCCACTCCACACTGCCTTTCACTTCTCGCTGTCGTGTCTCATCTCATGTCAGCAGCAGCAGGCAGTGCCCAGAGCCCTGCTGCTCTTTGCAGAGGAGCTGCTCCTGCACACAGCTGTCTCTGGGCAGTGCTGTCAGGTTGCCATGAGCTCCCTCCATCCCAGGAGCCTGGCCCCGCTCGGCAACAGTGGCCCAGCTGAAGGCATGAATTTCTCTGTCCCGTGCGCTCCCTCCTCCTGGGAAATGTTCACTGCGGTAAACCAAATAATCACCATTGCTCCCTCTCTAAATAACGCAGAGAGACCAATTACAGCATTGTCACTTGTTTCATCAGAGCAGGGTTATCTATGAGAGGTGGAAACGTCTCACTTTGGAAATCCATATTCACACGTCTCAGGCAGGACACCTAGAAAGGGCCAAGAAGGAAGTTCATTTTCCCATGGTTTGGATGCTGATTCAGATGGGTCAGTTTGGGCATCTCATGCCCATTTAGAAGCCCCTGGCATGCAGTGGGATTCAGCTAACTCTCATGAACTCCACAGACACACAGGAGGTGGGATTCCCCTTGCCCAAGCTGAACTGGGCACAACACAGATGTCTGCACGTGAGCTCCTTGTCTAAGCTCTGGTTATAATCCCTGGAGCTGGAGGGTGGGAGTCAGTTGCTCACATGCAAACACCTGGTGACATTGGAAGAGACAGCGGTAGTCCAAGGCATGTGCCAGTGTCTGCTTGCTCTGATGGAGTGACTGTGAGACCTGCATTCTCCTAGAGCATGACATGGGGGCCAGGTGGGGAATTTCCTTGGCCATCTGAAAGGACACTAGATGCCTGCTACAACTAGAGCCCCACTCACTAGGAAGCTGAGACACAAGCAGATCCCAATGTTACAAAGAGCTAATGTAATTCAGTGCAGACACTTGATTTCATGACATAGAAATAGGCTGGTAGGGCCATTTCAGATGCCTGGGGTGTGCAGCACAACCACATGTCTCTAGCAGATACAGCATGGGACCTACAGGAAAATAATCACCCTTTGCAGTGGCGATGGACAAGTGCCGCAGGGCATCTTGGGTTTCCTACCTGTGCCCAAACAAATGAACCCCACCACTGCCTTTAGGGAAAGTCCATCCCGTCTACATCCATGTGTGCTGCATAAATGGGAGGCACATCACACCAAGGTCTCCACTCTAGTCTCTGCACTCTCAAATCCTTCTTGCTCTCTGCCCTCTGAACCTCTTCTCACCATGCAGATGATGTGAACAGGGACTGTGCTAATGATGTCCTCAGGGTGGCTGGATCACAGGCTGCCCAGGCCCAGGGACTTCTTCACTGGCACCTTGTCCTGCCTGGAGATCAGCTCACATCCGTCACAGACCCCAAGGTGCTGCAGAGTCAGATCAGGCAGCCAGCCCCTCTCCTGGCATTCCTGCAAGGCCCAGCTGTGTTTCTCCCTGGCCTTGGGCACTGCAGGCTTTGCTCTCTTAGTGGGAACCTCCTTTCACCATTACACCACTTCACATGCTATCCATGCCAGCATGTCATCATTTGCAGTCAAAGCCTTTGCATATGTAAGGTCCTTGCTAAAATGTTTCCCTGTGACAAATCTTCAGTCAGCACCTCAGCTGAGATGCTGAAGACAAAATAAATGCAAACATATGCAGCCTGTCACAGGAGTGCCACATGGTTGGAATAACTGAGATGTGGTGGGATCACTCACATGATGGAGTCCTTCAATGGCAGGGTGCAAGTTCGTCAGCAGAAACCACCAGGGAAGATGAGGAGGGGGATGTCCTATGTGTGAAGGGGCAGCTTGCATGTATGGAGCTCTTCCATGGCATGGACCAAGGGGGGCAGCTCTGAAGGGCAGAGGAGCTCAGGAAAGCCAGCAGGTCTTTAAGGACAGCACCCGTCAAGCACAAGAATGCTCCATAACAAACAGTTTGTAAAATTAGTAGACATCTCTGGACACCAGCTTGGCTAAACAGGGAACTCCCACATGAGCTCCAGGGCAATCAGGCAGCATACGGAAAGGGGAAGAAGGGCGAGGCTGCAAAGGAGGAATTTAGAAATATTGTCCAGCAAAGTCGGGATGGTGTTAAGGAAGCCAAAGCTCCCCTGGCATAGAGACACTTGCAGGGGATGTGAAGGACAGGAAGAAGAGCTGCTACTGCTTCAGTGGCAGTAAAAGAATAAACAAGGAAATGTGGGCTCACTGCTGAATGGGGCAGGGATTCTAGCAAAAGTGGATGTAGGTTGGTCTGGAGAAGTCAAGTCCTTCCTGGCTTCCGTCTTCACCCACAAGGTCTCCTCAGCTGTTGTGCCTAGAGTCAGGACTCCTGAGGACAAAACCAATCCGCAGTGCCCATGTCTCTAGAAATGAACCTATAGAAGTCTCTGGGACTGGATGGCTGGCATCCATGGACATGGAGAGAGCTGGCTGCTGTGACAGCAAGGCTGCTCTCTGTCATCTTTGAAAGGTTGTGGAGATCAGGGGAGGTCCCAATGAGCAGAAGAAGGAATATGCTGTGCCCATCCTCAAAAAAGGCCACAAGGACAAACCAGGGAGCTGTAGGCTGTTCAGCCTCATGTTGCTGAGGAGTGTGTCATGGAGCCAGTCCTCTCTGATCACCTTTCTGGGCACAAGAAGAAGGTGCCTGGGAACAGTCAGCACAGATTTACTGAAGGTAAATCATTCCTGACCCACCTGATTGCCTTCTGTGATATAAGGCCTGCACTTGTGGAGGAGAAGAGAGTACTGGATGTCCAGTAGACATGCAGATGGGTAAAAAGCTGGTTGGATGATCAGGCTCAGAGGGTTTTCATGAATGGCTCATGCTTTACTGAGAAGCCAGGGAAAGGTGGGGTATGCAGGGATCTACCCCACATCCTGTCCTCTTTGAAAACCTCTTCAGCAGGGCAGAACGACACGTGCATCAAGACAGGCAGAGACCTGACCAGCAGAGGAGTGACCCTGAGGAGAAGGCCTGGACATTATGAGGGGTGCCATATGAGCCAGTGGTGCATGCTCACCACAAATGAGGACAGCTGCATACAGGACTGCGTTAGGAAGAGCATGGCCACCCAGGCAAGGGCAGTTCTTATCCCCCTTCACTCAGCACTCATGTGGCCACATGTCTGGAATAGTATGTCCCAGTATGGTATGCCCAGTGCTGAAGGAATGTGGAGTAACTGGAGAGGGTCCAGAGGAGGTCTGCCAAGATGGTGTTGGGGGTCTGAAGCCCATGGCCTGTATGGAGAGCCTGAGGGACCAGAGCTGCTGCTGAAGTGGAGGCTAAGGCCAATACGGTAGTCACCTGTGACAGGGTGGTTTCAGAGATGATGGAGCTTTTCTTGGTAGTGGGAAGCCACATGAGAAGGGGAAAGAGCCACAAAGTGCATCTTGAGAGGTTCAGACTGCACTTCAGGTAACAAGAATGTCACTCGTAGGGTAGTGCTGTGGTGCAACAGGACACCCAGAGGGACTCCGTGATCAGCCCCTGGCTTTTGTTTCAAGGAGCAGCCAGCAAGGACAGCAGGATGTCAGTAAAGGTGGGGAGATGCTGCAGTGAGAACAAGGTGGGGAAGCAGTTTGGGTGTCTACAGGCTGCAGGGAAAGAGGTGCAGCTTTGGGACAGCACAGGACAGCCTTTGGTGGAGATGACAGAGGGCAATGCCAAGGCTGAAAGCCTCCAACAGAACTGAGGTCCTTGTCCCATTTGCTATGGCTAGTGTCTCTGCCACAGAGGCCTACGGGAAGACGACGTTTCCTTACAGCACTGTGGCCTTGCTGCCTCCTCGCCTCCACGGAGCCCAGGAGGTGCTGTACTGTTGTCCTGCACTTGGCATTGCGCTCCCCCCCACCCTGACACTGCCCCCAGGAAGAGACCTGAGTAAAGTGTGAGGAGAGGATCTCCCAACGCAGGGGCTGGCTGTGGGTCTTGGCCATTCTGCTTGATAACACACATCAAGGTTGACGTGGCATCAGAGACACCCTCACATTGCCTTTGCCTACCTGCAATCAGGGCCTCCAACTTTCGGCTCTAATCAGCCACCAGGGAGATTTTGTTGCTAATGGCCCTCAGTGGGACCCATTAACGCTCCAGGAAACTTGGGGATTTGCTTCTGACATAAACTTCTTGAGAGGTTTCTTCAGTCTCCTCTCAGCATCTGAGGTTCATGGGCTCAGCACCAAAGACACCAGAGGGGTCATTAAAATGCAAAAACCCCTAAGGAGCCATGCCTCTTCCTATAATTTTCTTCAGCTCTTCAATTCTTGTGCTGTGGCTAATTGGAGAGGTTTCAGCAGTGTATTTACAAGAGGAAGATTTCAATGAGCATCAAAAAAAAAAAAAAAAGGATTTCTGCTTTCAAAGTTTTCCTTATTTTTCAGCTTACAACCTAGAGTGATATCCACCTTCTCCAACTGATATTGATCCAGAGTGTGTCCTAATGAAGTCTGGACATGTAGGAAAAGCACCATCCTGGAGGTCAGACAGCCATGCAAAATATTCCTCCCCACCTCCCCAGCCCTGACAGTTCCCTCATCAGCCACTGGGGACTTAAATCACTCTTGTTCAAATCGAACCTTTTGCCACTCAAGGCTGCAGCTGAATGTTACAGCTCATGTGCACCAATTCCCACCTGCTTTCCTTAGACAACTAGCTGCAAACAGGCACAGAAGGATTTGTCTTAATTGTGATCAAACACAAATAAACTTGATCCAGTGTCATAAGAAATAAAATACACTCCTCAACTGTATGTCAAGTCCAAGTTGCCTCCAGTGAGGTCCATGGTCTACAAGGAAGAACCTTCCTTGAAATAGATGGGAAAGGCTGGATAGACGCACAGTGAAGGAGTTGACTGAAGACACAATTAAACTGCTGAAATATGAGGCAAGTTTTAGAATCTCAGAAGCTCAGAGCAGCAAGTGGAGAGTTGAGAGGTCTCTGAATGATAAAGAGTAAGGGGAGGAGACAAACAGGGAAACAAGGGAAAGTGCATATGTCCAGATACTGTGACACAGAGTTGACTTTAGAAATGATCAATTTAATCAGGGCATGTGGAAATATGTGAGGGACTATTGAGATTACATCCACAGCATGACAGACAGAGCAGTGGTAACACATGTTAAGGGGCAGATCAACATTTCTTCTCCTGAGATTCATGCCCTTCCTCAAAATTTCCATTACATCATCATGGGAAAACACTGACATTTGATCAACATTAATCAGTCCTTTCAGCTGATGAAACTGTCCTCACATTTTTTTTTAACGTTGAAAACAGTTCTTCACCTTTCCAGGCAGAACTCAAGTGCCTAATTGTAAACAGCACTTGGAGAGGCCCCAGTGTCCATGAGGCACCTGCCTGGGCCTGGCAGCTCTCACAGGGGACCTGCGGGAGACCGGAGCCCCTCGGAGCTGCATATGGAGGCTGGACAGAGGGGACCAGGGCACCTGCAATGGCACCAGGCACCCATGATCCTGTGACTGCATCCCACCCCAGTTCTGAAAATCTCTTTCCTTTTCAGACAAAAAGATAATGCAGAATCTCTCCAGAAGACTAGTGTACTAAAACAGAACAAATCAAGAAAGACAATAAGAACACACAAAAAATATTAAAACCTGGAAAGTATAACAAAGCATTTCTTTGCTTTCAAATTTTGTCTTAATTTCTTTCTTGTTTCATTTTTAATGTCCTTTTCTAAACACTTCTGTTATAATCAGGCCTACACCACTAAACAGGATATTTCTGTGTTTCACACAGAGCCCGGTGCTCAGAAGACCACCCCCTGCCCATGGCTGTCCGTGCCACTCCTCACTCTTTGCACAGAGCATGTCACACTCTGAGGTGTCGGGCTCTCTCGACTGCTGAAGAAAACAGGGAGACCAGCTTCAAGGAAATGTTATATTTTTGGGTGGCCAAATTTGCACAAATCTCAACATACCCATTTTAAAGCAGTGTTTCAAAGGACTCTCTAAAATATCTTCAATGCAATAATTGACAAAAAAAAAATCCTCATTTCCAAAACTTCACACAGTTTTTATCATTGCCAAATATTTTTTCTTTCTTATTCATTGGCAGCACCATGTTCATGCACTACAGGAATTAGTCTGTCCATGCGAGCATAAACATTTATAGAGAGAGAGATACACTGCTCATCAAAATACATTTGCTGGCAATCCTCTGCATGGAGAAACTTTGTTCTGAGGAACTACTTCATATAAATGGACATGTTTCAGATCTCTTCTTCTGCCTCTCTCTCCTTTCTTCTTCCTCTGCCTCTTCTCTCTTTACAGAGCTCTCCAGGGAATGGTGCACTGAATCACAGCGCTTATGGTGGGGGAGACCTCTGGACATCATCTAATCCCAAACCCCCTGGTCAGTGCAGAGGGAACTAGATGAGGTTGCCCAGGGGCTCCCCCCACTTATGCATTGTCCACAGAGGTGCTGAGAGTGCGCTCCATCCACTGTGCAGGCCATTCACCAAGATGTTAAACAGTCCTGCCGCACATGGTGATCCCTGAGGGATGCCGCTAGTAGCCAGCTGCCACTTGGAACTTGTACCGCTGATCACAGCGTTTCAGCCTGATGGTCCAGCCAATCTTCCACCTTCCCTCTGGTCCACTCATCCAAGGCAAGTCTCAGCAATTTGCCTCTAAGGAGACTCTGGGGGACTGTGTCAAAGGCCTTGCTAAAGGGAAGGTTCACAAAATGCCCTGCTTTCCCCTTGTGCACAAAGCCATTCATCTGATGGCAGAAGGCAATCAGGTTGCTCAGGCATGGTTTCCATTTCCCTTTGGTCAACCCATGCTGCCTCTTCCAGGCCTTGTCCTTCATAGGCTTGGAGATGGTTTCCAGGAGGATTTGCTCCATCCCCTTCCCAGGGAATGAGACGAAGCTCATCAGCCTGTCATTCCCCAGATCTGCCCTCTTGCCCTTCTGGAAAATGGGTGCAATGTCTGCCTTTTCCCTGTCATCAGAAACCTCCCTGATTACCCTGACTTTTAGAAGATGACCAACAGCAGTGTTGCAATGGCTCCAGGCACCTCTCCCTGCACCCTGGGGTGCTTCCTGTCTGGTTCCATGGACTTGTGTGTGCCCACCAGAACAAAAGTTCCTCCCCAGCTGCATCTTCTTCTGCCATGGGTGAGGCTTTGCTAACACAGATGCTGCCAAAGGACTTGGGGGCCACGGAGACCTGGCAGTAGACAATACCAGTAAAAGACAAGGTAAAAGAGGCAGTGAGCTCCTCAGCCTTTCCCCTGTCTTTGTCACTACATCCCCTGCCTCATTGTGCAGGGAGACCACATTTTCCTTTTCTGGCTGCCTTGTGCTGTCCATGTGCTTACAGAAGCCATTCTGGTTGCCCTTCCCATCTCTTCCTAGTTCCACCTCCAGCTGCAGTTGCAGCTGAGCTTTGGCTTGCCTAACTCCATCCTAAACAAGATGAAATCCTCTCTGCTGCAGTCGAGGGCGGTGATTCTGTTATTCCTCCTACCTCTCTACCATCTCACAGCCACTGCAGTGACAGACAAACTCCACATTCAAATCCTCATCCAGCCTGAGCTTCAGGCAAGAAAGAAAGGGCAGCATGGCACCATCTACTTAGAGGTGCACTATACATAAAGAGAGAACTCACCCTGCAGAAAAGCCTTCATTTCTCCCCTCACCACTGAGGGGATCCAGGCAATGGCCTTCTATGTGGTTAAAGGTGGATGCAAAGAATTTTCAGGGTAATATAGCTATGCCTGAGGCAGTGCCTCCCAGGCTGCCCTTACAGTCAACAAGGAAGAAGGAGGAGGTGTTCACCTGCCTTCTTTTAGATGGTCACATAAAGCACAAATTGCTCCTGTCCCAGAAACATTTGCTCTGTGCTTGAAATGGGGCCTGAGGTCATGGGCTTTTAGGACAATTCAGGTTGAAGGGACCACAGGAGGCCTGTAGAGCAACCTGCTGCTCAAAGCAGGGTCCGATGGAGGGTCAGAAACCAAAAAATGCCCCTGCCAAAGGACTTCTGGGGTGATAGAGCAGGAGAGGACAGTAGAGGGTTGGCAGCGTGGTATAAGTCCCATGGACAAAAGGGTTTATTTTTTGCTTTCTGCCAAGAATTAAATCCTCAGCTCTCCAGAGAGAAGAACCTGGGACACTAACTTTGCCACTAACATGGAGGTGGAGAAGCTCCTGAGTCTCTTACACACAGAGGCTGGTGCAAAGGCCACCACCCCAATGGCACCAGACCCCCAGGCATCCCTGCCTTGTTGCTGGGCACCCTCCAGCCCCAGGCAGGAGGTCTGTGGGGAGCAGAGTGGGGTCTGCAGCCTGCAGCCCTGGCCACCCAGCAGGTGTGGTGGGACCCTGCTCCCCTACATGAGACTGGGCTCTCCTGCATTTCTCCAGGGTGAAGCCTGCATCCCCTCTGGCTGGGAATACATCCCAGCAGGGAGGGCCAACACAGGGAACATGATCTCTGTTCCGGGGTGTGAAGAGAGAGGGGAGGGCAGAGGGGGATCTGCTCATGCCCCGGGCACTGATTCCCTCCCTGCAGCTGCTACAGCTCTGTTGATGCCCGTAACCTGTGAGCCCAGGAGGTGGACTCCGATCCGCTCTGGCTCCAAAGATTTCTCAGCCCTTCAGACCCAGGAGGTAAAGCACCAGTCTGGGGACACCTCAGCAGTCGAAGGGGCTGAATGCTTGGCATGTTCCTGAGAACTTTTCTGCAGTCTCCCTGCACTGGTTTGACTCCTGTTGCGCATAGAGCAGAGACTCCTTTGGAGGATGAACTCACTTACTGTGTGACTCTGAGGTCAGGCTAGACCGGGCAGTGCAGATGCCAGCAAGGCCTCAACCCCACAACAGTGTCCCCTGCCCAGGACTCCGCTTTCCAACTCCTTCCTTGTACAGGATTTGGTTTGGGAGGGACCGCCAGAGATCTCCAGGACCACAATCTGCTCTGAGCTGGGCTGAGTTTACAGTTAGGTCAGGTTGGTAAGTGCCTTCTCCAGGAGAGTTTTTAAAAGTCTCCTAGCCCCTGCCCTAGGGCTGCTCAACCATCATGGTTATTTCTTTATTTTTTTGTTAAATTCCTTTGAAATTTCCCTTCCTGCATCTTCTCCTTGTTGTCTCTTGTGCTTTCCTCCCCTTGGCCCCCAGCCAGACCATCCCATCTACTTTGACCAAGGACAATCACAGCCTCATCTCCAAGTACAGCCATACTGAGATCTCCTGGGAACACACAGGCAGGCCGTGGTGGCCAGCTGCAAGCAGAGCTATGTGTTGCAAGTCCCTACATGGTCTCAGAGGAGAGCATATGGAGACATAACATGACCCAGGGCAGAGCCTGTGGGCTGACACCAAGGCAGAGCCAGGGTCAGCAGGGGTGAGAATAGACCTCCAGCAGCTCCTCTCTACACCTGAACAGGGAGCGACACACCCGGAGGCGCTCCTGAGAGATAATGGTGACACAGGAGAGGCGGCAGCATGAGCTGTGATGCTGGGCACCAACCACCAGTCCTGCGTCTGGAAGTCCTAGTAGGCAGTGCTGGCGGCTGCAGCCCCTGAGAGACCCCCGACCCTGCTAGCAGCGGTGAGTCCCCTCCATGACCGTCGAGAGCTTCCTGGAGTGTCATGACTCCCATCTGCACCCCATCCCTGCACTGGCCCAGCCCTGCTGCCCTGCATGTGGCTCCACAGCCCCACTGCCCCACTGTAAAGGCACTGCACAGGACAGAGTGCGTTCTAGGGGAGGAAACCTGTCCCCAGCATGGTTCCCATGACAGACCTCAGTGCCCCGTCCCCTGAAGGCCCTCCTACCCAGCAACCTCCCACCAGTCCACAGCCCCTGCCCAGCCCTCCTCCTGTCCCCCCGGGGTTAACAGAAGGCCATGCTCTGGGGTGTGCTGAGGTCTGGGATCAGAGAGAGCCCAGGCAGGGCTGGACATTCCCCCCACCCAGGTCCTGAGCCCAGCAGGCAGATGGAGCTGGTCACATTCCAAGATCACCCCTCACCAGCACCATGGAGAATGGCCAGTGCTGGAAATGGCTGGTATGAGGGGCTGGGTCTGGGAGGAGTTTCCTGGGGCAGTTTCTCCTCTCTGTTCATGCAACAACAAGCTGGGCTGGATCTTTGTTCTGACAGAACCTGTATGAGGGCCCCCATGGGAGGAAGATTGTCCACAGGCCCAGTAGATGGTGCCAGGACCTCCTCTGCATGCTCCCTGGCAGCCCTGCAGAGGACCCAGGAGAGAGCTCGTCCTCCCAGGGCTCACAGTTGGACGCCCAGTGCTCTAGAGGGGCATGGAGCCTTATCTGGGGGTGACTTTTGGGGTAATGGCCAGCATGCATGGTGGGGGAGGTTGTCTGAAGAAGATGTGCTGGGGACAGGGCCTGAGGGACAGCAGCAAAATGATATGGCTCCTGGGTGCTGCTTCCTTCAATGCAAGCTCCCACAAGGGCTCCCAGCCTTCTTTTTGGTGCCACCCGTCAGGAGGGATGATGGCACAAGGAGCTGGGAGGGTGGGGAGCATTAATCCTTCTTCAGGCACTTCCCAGGCCATGTGGAGACCTAGGACAGCAAGGACCTCTGGCTCTGCACCGTGAGCTTGCTTTACTGTACCCACACTCTGAACATTGTCTTGGATTAAATGTCGGCAATTTCAAGCCCAGTTCCACTTCCTTCTCATCTCTCCCAATCCCTCCTCTGATCTCGCTGGCCATTCCGACACCCCTTCCCCTGTTCTCCCGTGGAGTCCTGAGCTAACGGTGCTGCTCTGAAGAGTGAGCAGGCTGTGGGGCCACAGGGTTACAGGCTCACTCTGCACTGGCCGTGCTGGTCAGGGTGGGAGGCAGATCCAACCAGATGAGGTTCACAGCCTCTAATCCCTCCAGGGACTGCAGATGTGGCAGGTGCTTGGAGGGACTAGGGAGAATTTTCAAGGGTACTAGTTGTGTCCAGGGGCATCTCCAGATCCAGCACATGCTATTTTATTGACGATGACACAAATCACTCGCCAGTCTCCCTTCCCCATGTCAGATGGGTCCCCAGTGCCTCTCCTGTGATTGAAGAGTCCTCTTTTGCCTGCACATCCCTGGGTTTAGTGCTTTAACTTTAAGTGACTACACCTTGGAGAATTTCTCACTTTGTGAGGCTCCACTCACTGCCCCCTCCAGGCACACGCTGTCCCAGGAGATGCCCTGTGCTCTCCTGGCACCTCCAGATTCCACTCCAGAAGGATGGACATCTGACACTGGGTCTTAACATGTTGGACAGCTGTGGGTATGTAAATCTGTGACCATTCATCCCCTCCACTGTCACTGGACACTGATGGATGAATCCTAAATCCAGCCCTTAGTCTCTAAGGGATCATAACATGGTTATGAGCTTTCTGCTCCTGAACCCATAGAGAACCCTGTGCAACAGGCCCTTCTGGGATGCAATTCCTTGGGGCTATTCTTGATACCTGCTTTGGAGGAAGCTCAGCCTTCAGGCACTGCACCAGAAAGAACCACCTTTATTACAGAGATATTGTGAGGGAGTCAGCTCTGACCCAGTGTTGGACACAATTTTGTACAGGCACCAGGTGAGACAGAGCAGTCCCAGTTAGACTGGAATGAATCCAAGCATTTGTGCAAGAAAATGATAAGAAATACTACTACTACTAATAATAATAGTCATAATAAAAATAAAGTGAACAAAGAAAGCTCAGTCCTGGTATGGGACACAGTGAAAGTCATTTGTGGAGAAAAATGGCAATGCTACCACTGCTGAAAAATGTCCATGAAATCACTTTCCTCAGGGCATCTTTGAGCTCCTTGTTCCTCATGCTGTAGATGAGAGGGTTCACTGCTGGAGGCACCACCGCGTACAGAACAGTCAATGCCAGATCCAGAGCTGGGGAGGAGAGGGAGGGAGGCTTCAGGTAAGCAAAAAATGCGGTGCTGATGAACAGGAAGACCACAGCCAGGTGAGGCAGGCACATGGAAAAGGCTTTGTGCCGGCCCTGCTCAGAGGGGATCCTCAGCACAGCAGTGAAGATCTGCACGTAGGACAGCACAATGAAAATGAAACAGCCAATGTCTAAACAGGCAGTAATCACAAGAAGACCAACTTCCCAGAGGTAGGAGTCTGAGCAGGAGAGCTTGAGGATCTGGGGAACTTCACAGAAGAACTGGTCCACCACATTGCCTTTGCAGAGGGGTATTGAAATTGTGTTAGCAGTGTGCACGAGACCATTGAGAAAACCACTGCCCCAGGCAGCTGCTGCCATTTTGACACAGGCTCTGCTGCCCATGATGGTCCCATAGTGCAGGGGTCTGCAGATGGCAATGTAGCGGTCATAGGCCATAACAGTGAGGAGAGAAAACTCTCCTCCAAACAAAAAGAAAGCCAGGAAGACCTGGGCAGCACATCCTGAATAGGAAATGGCCCTGGTGTCCCACAGGGAATTGGCCATGGATTTGGGGACAGTGGTGGAGATGGAGCCAAGGTCGAAGAGGGAGAGGTTGAGGAGGAAGAAGTACATGGGGGTGTGGAGGCGGTGGTCACAGGCTACGGCTGCGATGATGAGGCCGTTGCCCAGGAGGGCAGCCAGGTAGATGCCCAGGAAGAGCGAGAAGTGCAAGAGCTGCAGCTCCCGTGTGTCTGCAAATGCCAGGAGAAGGAACTCGTTGAGGGAGCTGCTGTTGGACATTTTGCTATCTCCAGGCGTGGGGGACTGTCCAAAGAAGAAAAGACATTGGGAAGTTAGGAGAGACTTTTCAAGCAAAAGAAACCCCCAAATGTTGCAATTCTCATGCAACCCCCCCCCCCTCCAAAAGCTGCCTCTCTCTTTATGGAGAGGATCTTTGTGCAGCTCCCTTGCTTGAGCAGCAGTTTGTGCTCACTGAGTGTACTGTGCGGGGCAGGGATGTCTGCTCACGGGCTCCAGAGGAGCCTGTTCTGCTGTACAGTAGTGGGAATGGGGCAATGGGTTTGAGTAGCTCTGACATTCACAATTTCTGTCAGGTGAAATTCACTCATCGTGTAAAGGCTTTTCCCCATCTACACTCCCAGTTCTAAAGAATGAGGTTTGAGGAACAGAGTTTCAGGGATTTTTTAAAATATTTTTTAATTTTCTTTTAGCTGTCCTTGTCACTCCCGGGGAGTATTCCTCAAAGGTAGAAATCCTTGGCATTTCTAGTGTCCTGAGAAAAACATATTCCCTATCCATTGGTGAAGAGTGAGTCTATTAGTCTTGTTCCCAGCTCTCCGGTGCTTCCACCTCTTGGAGCTGGAGGATGATCACTCTCATACATTGCCCTAAAGAGAAAAAAGACTTTACTGACAGCAGACGAGTCCAGTTTCAAGGCGCAGATCTCCAAACTTCTCACCCTTTCTCCAGGCACCTGAGAGGGCTCTCCACACTTCCTTCTAGCCAAGGACACACAGGGCTCTTTTCAGCCACCCATATACAGCCTCCTACCACCATATCCATACTCTCAGCATCTCTGCACCTTCTTCATTTATCTCTCAGATATCACAGAGGTGCTATGAGACAGCAGTGCCCTTCTGGAGGGCAGCTCACAGCCTGGCAGGACACCACAGGGAAACAGTCAAAGGACCGTAAGGACTGAAGATGGGCTCTCCTTAAGGCAGAGTCAGCTCATTTGCTAACCTCAGAGCTCCACAGGTCAGAAGGGGGCTGGGGCAAGCTCATTCCCATGCAGACCCCTCTGTCGCGCAACTTGCAGCATCAGTGTCTGAACCCCACCCCTGAGAGCAAGAACAGGAGCATCATGGATAGGAGGAGAAACAAGGAGCAACCCCATGATTCTGCTGCCAAGGGAGGCAGGGAGGAAAGCCTTACCCAGCTGGGCATGCCACCTTGCAGATGGCAACATTGCAGGGCATTCGCTCTTAACCCCTTCGTTGGGCAGCATGAAATGGATCTGTGGCAAGAGAAAGGCCCCTCTCCTCTGCTGGAGGTCTGGCTGCAGAGGGGGCAGCTCATGCCCTGGACTCCATGGATGTCAGGGCAGAAGCTTTACTAAGTGGGAGAGGAAACACGGGGGGCTTGCTCAGAGGAAGGTGTCAGCATTGAAAGGACTGACCATGACTTGCCCAAATCCATCCTCCTATGATGTTTCTCTTAGCAGTTCCCTCTCATTCCCTGCTCATCTCTGCTTCCTGGAAGTCCTTGCTGGGAGCTATTTCTCTGTCACAACATCTTTTCCCAGTCAGTGCTCACAGACCCTGTCCCACCCTGTGCATGCTTAGTTCTACCCTAAGGAAACCTCCTGCGACAGGGCACTCTCCAGGGGCATCTCTGTGCATGCACGTCCTGCGGGTCAGATAACCTCATATGAGGCCCCAAAGGTGATCCTAATGCTGTCAGTAGGCTAAGGTGAGGATGAAGCAGCTTGTTGAGGGTTCTCACAGACCTGTTAATCTCTCAGAGTGAAGGTTTAGGAGTCCCAGTTCCTTGCCAAAACAGAAAACTTGTTCCTTCATTCTCCCTGCCAAAATTAGGAAATGGAAAGTGCAGACACCTGAAGGAAAGCTCCTTCCCTTTCAAGTAGCCCTTCTCTTGATCTCCTCTTGAAAAGACCCCTTGCACATCTCCTGTGCATGAGCCAGAGCTGTGAGCAGCCTTGACCCATGCAGGACCCTCTCGATGGTAGAATGAACCTGCCTTGCCAGGGGTCTCTCCTATCACCCAGAACTTCTCCCTGCAGTGCCTTAGGGAGTTCCCTGGGCAGGCTGAGTGCTGGCCTTCGCAGGTGGCAGAGTCACTACTCTGGGCACAGAGCACCCTGGGGCACAGCAACACTGCTCTGAATTACAGTCCATGCAGACCTGTGTGCACACCCAGGCTTCACACCCCTGCAGCGTCCTTGGGACAAGGTAGCAGGATGCCCTGTCCCTGTGACGGTGTGGCAGGGAATCCCTGCTCTGAAGCATCTCCGCCTGCTCTGCACAGGAGAAGCTGGGAGATGGATCCTTAAAAATCGAATTGTGTGACTGGATGGGTTTCAGGACCTTTCCAGGAACCTCAATAGCATGGCCCTGCAGCCAGAGACTTACCATGTCAAGGGCTGTGAAGATTTCTCCCACAATGAGCTCTCCTCTGGCCTCCCACTCCACACTGCCTTTCACTTCTCGCTGTCTTCACTCATCTCACGTCAGCAGCAGCAGGCAGAGCCCAGAGCCCTGCTGCTCTTTGCAGAGGAGCTGCTCCTGCACACAGCTGTCTCTGGGCAGTGCTGCCTGGTTGCCATGATCTCCCTCCATCCCCGGAGTCTGGCCCCACTCAGGAGCAGAGGCCCAGCTGTAGGTGTGATTCTCTGTCCCTTGTGCTGCCTCCTCCTGGGAAATGTTCCCTGAAGTAGACTAAAATAATCACCTACTGTCCTTTTCTAAAGAGTGCAGAGAGACTGATTCCAGCATTGCAATTTATTTCATCAGAGCATGGCTATCTATGATGGGTGGAAATGTCCCAGTCTGGAAGCCCCGATTGCCATCTCCTAACTAGGCAGGACAGCTGGATGGGGACAAGAAGGGAGCTCATTGACACATTATTCAGATGTTGATTCAGATGAGTCAATCTGGGCATCTCATGCCTATATAGAAGCCCCTGGGATGCAGTGGGATTCAGATCCCTCCCGTGAACTCCACACACTCACAGGAGGTGGGATTCTCCTTCCCAAAACTGAAGTGAGCACAACATAGAGGTCTGCACGGGAGCTCTTTGTCTAAGCTGCCATTGTAATCACTGGAGATGGAGGATGAGAGTCAGTTGCTCACACACAAACACCTGGGGACAGCTGAAGAGACAGAGGTGGTCCCAGGCATGTGCCAGTGTCTGCTTGCTCTGATGGAGCAACTGGGAGACCCACATCCTTCTGGAGCATGAGCTGGGGGCCAGGTGGGGAATTTCCTTGGCCATCTCAAATGACACTAGATGCCTACTACAACTAGAGCCCCACTCACTATGAAGCTGAGACAGATGAAGATCCCAATGTTACAAACAGCTAAAGTAATTCAGTGCAGACACTTGATTTCATGACACAGAAATAGTCTGGCAGGGCCATTTCAGATGCCTGGGGTGTCCACCACAACCACATGTCTCTAGCAGATACATTATGAGACCTAAAATAAAATCATGCCTCTTTGGAGTGATTGCTGGGCAAGTGCCCCAGGGCATCTTGCCTTTCCTACATGTGCCCAGACAAATGACAAACTGCCTTTAGGGAAAGTCCACCCCATCTACATCCATGTGTGCTGCATAAATGGGAGGCACATCACAACAACGTCTCTGCTCTAGTCCCTGCACTCTCAAACCCTTCTAGCTCTCCTCCTCCTGAACCTCTTCTCACCCCCCAATATGATATGAACAGGAACTAGGCTAATGATGTCCTCAGGGTGGCTGGATCTCAGGCTGCGCAGGTCCAGGGACTTCTTCAGTGCAACCTTGTCCTGCCTGGAGATGGATTCACTTCTTTCACAGGCTCCATGGTGCTACAAATCAGCTTAGGCAGCAATCCCCTCTCCTGCCATTTTGACACAGCTCATCTCTTTTTCTCCCTGGCCTTGGGCACTGCAGCCTTTGCTCTCCTAGTGGGAACCTCCTTTCACCATTACAGAGGAGCGCAATGCCTAATGCAGGACAACAATACGGTTAGGTAAATCATTAATGAGCAACCGGATTGATTGCCTTCTCTGACAAAAGGCCTGCACTTGTGGAGGAGAAGAGAGTAGTAGATGTCCAGTAGACATGCAGATGGGCAGAAAGCTGGTTGGATAATGGAGCTCAGAGGGGTTTCATGAATGGGTCATGCTTGACCAGGAAGCTAGGGAAAGGTGGGGTATGAAGGGATCTACCCCTCATCCTGTCCTCTTTGAAAACCTCATGAGCGGGGCAGAACAACACGTGCATCAGGACAGGCAGAGACCTGACCGGCAGAGCAGTGACCCCAAGGAGAAGGCCCTGGACGTTACGAGGGGTGCCATATGAGCCAGTGGTGCATGCTCACCACAAAGGAGGCCAGCTACATACAGGCCTGCATTAGGAAGGGCATGGCCACCCAGGCAAGGGCAGTTCTTATCCCCCTCCACTCAGCACTCGTGTGGCCACATGTCTGGAACAGTGTGTCCCTGTGTGGTACGCCCAGTGCTGGAGGAATGGGGAGCAACTGGAGAGGATGCAGAGGAGTTCTGCCAAGATGGAGTTGGGGGCCTGAAGCCCATGGCCTGTATGGAGAGGCTGAGGGACCTGGGCTGCTTTAGCCTGCTGAAGTGGAGGCTAAGGCCAATACAGTAGTTGCCTGTGACTGCCTGTGACAAGGCAGTTTCAGAGATGAAGGAGCTTTTCTTGGTAGTGGAAAGAAGCATGAGAAGGGGAAAGAGCCACAAAGTGCTTCCTGAGACGTTCAGACTGCACTTCAGGTAACAAGAATGTCACTCATAGGGTAGTGCTGTGGTGCAACAGGACACCCAGAGGGACTCCGTGATCAGCCCCTTGCCTTTTGTTTCAAGGATCAGCCAGCAAAGACAGCAGGGCATCAGTGAAGGTGGGGAGATGCTGCAGTGAGAGCAAGGTGGGAAGCAGTTTGGGTGTCTAGAGGCTGCAGGGAAACAAGTGCAGCTTTGGGACCGCATAGGACAGTCTGTGGTGGAAATGACCGAGGGCAATGCCAAGGCTGAAAGCCTCCAACAGAACTGAGGTCTTTGTCCCATTTTCTATGGCTAGTGTCTCTGCCACCGAGGACTACGGGAAGATGATGTTTCCTTACAGCACTGTGGCCTTGCTGCCTCCTCACCTCCACGGAGCCCAGGAGGTGCCGTATCATTGTCCTGCACTAGGCATTGTGCTACCACCCACCCCGACACTGCCCCCAGGAAGAGACCTGAGTAAAGTTGTGAGGGAAAGGATCACCCTACCCAGGGGCTGGCTGTGGGGCTTGGCCACTCTGCTTGATAACACACAGCAAGGTTGGCTTGGCATCACAGCCACCCTCGCATTGCCTTTGCCTACCTGCAATCAGCGCCTCCAACTTTCTGCTCTAATCAGCCACCAGGGAACTTTTGTTGGTAATGGCCCTCATTGGGACCCATTAACGGTCCAGGAAACTTGGGGATTTGCTTCTGACATAAACTTCTTGAGAGGTTTCTTCAGTCTCCTCTCAGCATCTGAGGTTCATGGGCTCAGCACCAAAGACACCAGAGGGGTCATTAAAATGCAAAAACCCCTAAGGAGCCATGCCTCTCCCCATAATTTTCTTCAGCTCTTCAATTCTTGTGCTGTGGCTAATTGGAGAGGTTTCAGCAGTGTATTTACAAGAGGAAGATTTCAATGAGCATCAAAAAAAAAAAAGGGACTTCTGCTTTTAAAGGTTTCCTTATTTTTCAGCTTACAAACTAGGGTGATATCCTTATGTCTCCTAATGAAGTCTGGACATGTAGGAAAAGCACCAACCTGCAGGTCAGACATCCATGCAAAATATTGCTCTCCTCCTCCCCAGCCCTGCCACTTCTCTCATCAGCCACTGGGGACTTCGATCACTCTTGTTCAAATCGAACCTTTTGCCACTCAAGGCTGCAGCTGAATGTTACAGCTCATGGGCACCAATTCCCACCTGCTTTCCTTAGACAACTAGCTGCAAACAGGCACAGAAGGATTTGTCTTAATTGCCTTCAAACAAAAATAAACTTGATCCAGTGTCATAAGAAGTAAAATACACTCCTCAACTGTATGTCAAGTCCAAGTTGCCTCCAGTGAGATCCACAGTCTACAAGGAATAACCTTCCTTGAAATGTTCTTCACAAAGAGATAGGAAAGGCTGGATAAACACACAGTGAAGGAGTTGGTTGAAGAGACAATTAGGCTGCTGAAAGATGAGGCAAGCTTCAGACTCCCTGTAGCTCAAAGCAAAAATAGAGAGTTGTGAAGTATCTAAACTGTAAAGAGTAAGGGGAGGAGGAAGACTGGGAAACTATGGAAAGTGCATATGTCCACACCGTCTGATGCAAAATTGACTTTAGAAATGATCAGTTTAATCAGGGCATATGGAACTATGTGAAAGATTGGTGAGTTTAAAACCACAACATCACAGACAGAGCTGTGGCAACGCAAGTTAAGGGGCAGATCAACAGTTCTTCTCCTGAGATTCATGCCCTTCCTCAAAATTTCCATTATGTCATCATGGGAAAACACTGACATTTTATTAACATTATTCAGTCATTTCAACTGATGAAAATGTTCTCATTTATTTATTTATTTTTTAATGTTGAGAACAGTTCTTCACCTTTCCAGGCAGACCTCAGGTGTCCAACCACAAGCACCCAGTGGCACTTGGAGAGGCCCCAGTGTCTCTGAGGCACCTGCCTGGCCCTGGCAGCTCTCACAGGGGACGTGCGGGAGACCGGAGCCCCTCGGAGCTGCAGATGGAGGCTGGGTAGAGGGGACCAGGGCACCTGCAATGGCACCAGCCACCCATGACCCTGTGACTGCATCCCACCCCAGTTCTCAAAATCATTGTCCTTTTCAGACAGAAAGATAATGCATAATCTCCCCAAAAGACTAGTATTCTAAAACAAAAAAAGCCAAGAATAACAATAAGAACACAAAAGATTTAAAAGCTGGAAAATCTAATGAAACATTTCCTTGCTTTCAATCTTTGTCTTAATTTCTTTCTTGCTTCATTTTTAATGTCCTTTTCTAAACTTTTCTGTTATAATCAGGCCTACACCACTAAACAGGATATTTCTGTGTCTCACACAGAGCCCGGTGCTCAGAAGACCACCCCCTGCCCATGGCTGTCCGTGCCACTCTTCACTCTTTGCACAGAGGACATCGCACTCTGAGGTGTCGGGCTCTCTCAACTGCTGAGGAAAACAGGGTGACCAGCTTCATCTATTTTTGGGTGTCCAAATTTGCACAAATCTCAACATACCCGTTTTAAGGCAGTATTTCAAAGGACTCTCTAAAATATCTTCAATGCAATAATTGACAAAAAAAATCCTCATTTCCAAAACTTCACACAGTTTTTACCATTGACAAATATTTATTTCTTTCTTATTCATTGGCAGCACCATGTTCATGCACTACAGGAATTAGTCTGTCTATGCGAGCGTAAACATATATAGACAGAGATACATTATTCATCAAAATACATTTGCTGGCAATACTCTGCATGGAGAAACTTTGTTCTGAGGAACTACTTTGTTTAAATGGACATGTTTCAGATCTCTTCTTCTGCCTCTCTCTCCTTTCTGCTTCCTCGGCCTCTTCTCTCTTTACAGAGCTCTCCAGGGAATGGTGCACTGAATCACAGCACTTAGGGTGGAGGAGACCTCTGGACGTCATCTAGTCCCAACCCCCCTGGTCAATGCAGAGGGAACTAGATGAGGTTGCCCAGGGGCTCCCCACAGTCATGCATTGGCCACAAAGGTGCTGAGAGTGCACTCCATCCACTGTGCAGGCCATTCATCAAGATGTTAAATAGTCCTGCCCCACATGTTGATCACTGAGGGATGCCGCTAGTAACTGGCTGCCACTTGGAACTTGTACCACTGATCACAGCATTTCAGCCTGATGCTCCAGCCAATCTTCCACCTGCCTTATGGTCCATTGATCACGGGCAGGTCTCAACAATTTGCCTCTAAGGAGACTCTGGGGGACTGTGTCAAAGGCCTTGCTAAAGGGAAAGTTCACAAAATCCCCTGCTTTCCCCTTGTGCACAAAGCCATTCATCTGATGGCAGAAGGCAATCAGGTTGGTCAGGCATGGTTTCCATTTCCCCTTGGTCAACCCATGCTGCCTCTTCCATTCCTTGTCCTTCATATGCTTGGAGATGGTTTCCAGGAGGATTTCCTCGATCACCTTCCCAGGGACTGAGACGAAGAGGACCAGCCTGTTGTTCCCCAGATCCTCCTTCTTGCCCTTCTGGAAGATGGGTGCAATGCCTGCCTTTTCCCAGGCATCAGGAACCTCCCTGATTTCCCTGACCTTTAAAAGACGATCAACAGCACCATTGTAATGACTCTGGACACCTCTCCCTGCACCCTGGGGTGCTTCCCATCTGCTCCCGTCTGGGTGTGTGCCCAGTTGACAAAAGTCCTCCCCAGCTGCATCTTCCTCTGCCATAGGTGAGGCTTTGCTAACACGGATGCTGCCAAATGACTTGGGGGCCAGGGTGGACTGGCAGTGGACAATACCAGTAAAGACAAGGTAAAAGAGGCAATGAGCTCCTCAGCATTTCCTCTGTCTTTGTCACTACGTCCCCTGCCCCACTGAGCTGGGAGACCACCCTTTCCTTGGCTGGCTGCCTTTTGCTGCCAATGTCCTTACAGAAGCCCTTCTGGTTGCCCTTCCCATCTCTTGCTACCTCCAGCTCCAGCTCCAGCTCCAGCTGAGCTTTGGCTTACCTAACTCCATCCCTTCCACCACAGGTGTTAGAGAATATTGAACTGAAGCTGTCTAGAATTAATTGCTTAGCATAACTTGCTTAGCATTAGTAGCTACATTTGCTAAAGCCTTAGGCCTCAGGCTGTGAACTTGCTGTGAACTTTTACTTAGATAAGTAAAAGGGGGGCCCCAGAGCAGGTTCAAGCTGGAGAGATAAAGAAGTTACACTGACAGCAGGAGTAGCCAACCTTGAAGATAAGCAGCAGCCTGCCTAGAGACAATGAAGGGGCCCAAGGAAGAAGGGGAAGAACCCAGACCTAACTATTACTATTGGTCCAAACTATCGCTTAAGGGGTGGGGAATTTAGATTGTAAGGGTATAATTGCCCAGGGATTTCTTTGCTCGGGGTCCCTCTTTGGAGGCACCCAGCTCCAGCTGTAATTACCGCACGTGTATCATTAAATGTTATTTTTCTTCAATCTGACTTCGAACTTCTGCCTCAGCAGGAACCTAGGGTCAGAACCTGTTATGGTGGCCAGCGAGCCTGATTTTCCATAACAACAGGCAATGGCTGTGTCTTCTTCCTGGGTAGCCCATTCCCCTTCCAGCCCTCTGTGCACTTCCTTCTGCCTTTTCAAGTCTTAAATCACAAAGTCCCTGCTCATCTCTGCCAGCCTCAGGCCAGGCCCTGATGGACTTTCCTGCAGATTTTCCTGTGTTCCTGTGCTTCAAGGACAGTGGCCCTGATGATCTAAGACAGCTCCATGGCTCCTCTGCCCTCCAGGGCAGTCACCTGTGGTATCTTGACAAGCAGATCCTGAACAAGATGAAATCCTCTCTGCTGCAGTCCAGGGCGGTGATTCTGTTATTCCTCCTACCTCTCTACCTTCTCAAGGTCACTGCAGTGACAGACAACCTCCACATTCACATCCCCATCCAGCCTGAGCTTCAGGCAAGAAAGAAAGGGCAGGATGCCACCATCAACCTAGAGGTGCAACTACAGAGGTAGAGAACTCACCCTGCAGAAAAGCCTGCATTTCTCCCCTCACCACTGAGAGGATCTAGGCAATGGATTTCTATGTGGTTAAAGGTGGATGCAAAGAACTTCAGGGGTAATGTAGGTATGCCTGAGGCAGTGCCTCCCAGGCTGCTCTTATAGGCAACAAGGAAGAAGGAGGAAGTGTTCACCCGCCTTATTTTGAATGGTCACAAAAAACCCAAGTGACTCCCGTCCCAGAAACATTTGCTCTGTGCTTGAAATGGGGCCTGATGTCATAGGCTTTTAGGATAATTCAGGTTGAAGGGAGCACAGGAGGCCTGTAGCCCAACCTGCTGCTCACAGCAGGGTCAGATGGAGGGTCAGAAATCAAAAAATGCCCCTGCTAAAAGACTTATGGGATGATAGAGCAGGAGAAGACAGTAGAGGGTTTACAGGGTGGTATAAGTCCCATGGACAAAAGGCTTTCTTTTTTCCTTTCTCCAGAGAATTAAATCCTCAGCTGTCCAGAGAGAACAATCTGGGATACTAACTTTGCCACTAACATGGAGGTGGAGAAGCTCCCAAGTCCCTTACAGACAGAGGCTGGTCCAAAGACCACCACCCCAATGGCACCAGACCCCCCAGGCATGCCTGCCTTCTTGCTGGGCACCCTCCAGCCCCAGGCAGGAGGTGTGCAGGGACAGAGTGGGGTCTGCAGCCTGCAGCCCTGGCCACCCAGCAGGTGTGGTGGGACTCTGCTCCTCTAGATGAGACTGGGCTCTCCTGCATTTCCCCAGGCTGAAGCCTGCATCCCCTCTGGCTGGGAATACAGCCTGGCAGGTAGGGCCAACATGTGAAACATGATCTCTGTTCTGGGTTGTGAAGAGAGAGGGGAGGACAGAGGGGGATCTGCTCATGCCCTGGGCAGTGATTCCCTCCCTGCAGCCACTACAGCCCTGCTGATGCCCCGTAACCCATGAGCCCAGGAGGTGGGACACCCATCTGCTCTGGCTCCAAAGATTTTCTCAGCCCTTACGACCCAGGATGCAAAGCACTGGTCTGGGGACACCTCAGCAGTTGAAGGGGCTGAATGCCTGGCGTGTTCCTGAGAACTCTTCTGCAGTCTCCCTGCACTGCTTTGACTCCTGTTACCCATGGAGCAGAGACTCCTTTTGAGGATGAACTCACTCACTGTGTAACTCTGAGGACAGGCTTGTCCAGGCAGTACAAATGGCAGCAAGGCCTCGACCCCACAACAGTGTCCCCTGCCCAGGACTCCACTTTCCAGCCCCTTCCTCCTAGAGGATTTGTTTTGGGAGATCTCCAGGACCACAGTCTGCTCTGAGCTGGGCTGAGTTTACAGTTAGATCAGGTTGGTAAGTGCCTTCTCCAGGAGAGTTTTTAAAGATCTCCTGGCCCCTGCCCCAGTGCAGCTCAGCTGTCGTGGTCATTTCTTTATTTTTTCGTTAGACTCATTTGAAATTTGCTTTGCTGCACCTTCTCCTCGTTGTCTCTTGTGCTTTCCTCCCCTTGGCCCCCAGCCACACCATCCCATCTACTTTAACCAAGCACAATCAAAACATTGCCTCCAAGCATAGCCTTGCTGAGATCTCCTGGGACCATGCAGGCAAGCCATGGTGGCCAGCTCAAAGCAGAGCTATGTGCTTCACACCCCTACGTGGCCTCAAGGGAGACTGTATGGCAACGTAACATGACCCACGGCGAAGCCTCTGGGCTGACACCAGGGCAGAGCTGGGACCCGCAGCTGTGAGAAGACCTCCAGCAGCTCCTCTCCACACTTGGGCAGGGAGTGACACACTTGGCAGTGCTCCTGAGGGAGAATCATGACACAGGAGAGGGGCACTGTGAGCTGCAGTGCTTGGCACCAACAATCTGTCTTGCGTCTGGCGGTCCTGGCAGGCGGTGCTGGTGACTGCAGCCCCTGAGAGTCTCCCATTCCTGCTAGCAGCAATGAGTCCCCTCCATGACCTTTGGGAGCTTCCCAGAGTGTTGTGGCTCCCATCTGTGCCTCATCTCTGAATTGGCCCAGCCCTGCATGTGGCCCCACAGCCCCACTGTGCACGCACCATAACGGACAGGGTGCATTCTGGGGTGGGTAAACATCCCCTCAGCACGGTCCCCATGACAGCCCTCCTGCTCCTGCCTGCTCCACCCACCACGGCCCTCCTGTCTGGCAGCTTCCCACTAGTCCCCAGCCCTGCCCAGCCCTCATCCTGTCCCCCACCAGGGTTAGCAGGAGTCTATGCTCTGGGGTCTGCTGGGGCCTGGGCCCAGGGAGAGAGGCCAGGCAGGATGGCCATTCTCCCCATACAGGTGCTGAGCCCAGCAGGCAGATCGAGCTGGTCACATTCCAAGATCACCTCTCACAAGCACCGTGGGGAATGGCCAGTGCTGGAAATGGCTGGTATGAGGGGCTGGGTCTAGGAGGAGCTTCCTAGGACAACTTCTCTCTGTTCATGCAAAAACAAGCTGGGCTGGATCTTTTTACTGAGGCACCCTGTTTGAGGGCCCCCATGGGAAGAGGATGGTCTACAGGCCCAGCAGATGGCCCCAGGACCTCCTCTGCATGCTCCCTGGCAGCCCTGCAGAGGACCCAGGAGAGGGCTCGTCCTCCCTGGACTCACAGCTGGATGCACAGTCCTCTACCTGGGCATGGAGCCTTCTCTGGGGGTGACTTTTGGGGTAAGGACCAGCACACAGGGTGTCTGAAGACACACAGATTGTCTGAAGGAGATGTGCTGGGGACAGGGCCTGAGGGAGAGCAGCAAACTGATATGGCTCCTGGGTGCTGCTTCCTTCAATGCAAGCTCCCACAAGGGCTCCCAGCCTTCCTTTTTGGTGCCACCCTTCAGGAGGGACGATGGCACTATGAGCTGGGAGGGTGGGGAGCATTAATCCTTCTTCAGCCACTTCCCAGGCGATGTGGAGAGCTAGGACAGCAAGGACGTCTGGCTCTGCACTGTGAGCTCGCTTTAGTGTACCCACACTCTGAACATCGCCTTGGATTAAATGTCAACATTTTTCTCTCCAAGACACTTTCAAGCCCAGTTCCACTTCCTTCTCATCTCTCCCAATCCCTCCTCTGATCTCGTTTCCATTCCCAAACCCCCTCCCCTGTTCCCTGCAGAGCTGGTGGTGTTGCTCTGCAGAGCGAGCAGGCTGTGGGGACACAGGGCCACAGGGTCACTCTGCACTGGCCATGCTGGTCAGGATGGGAAGCAGACCCAACCAAATGGTAATCAGGGCCTCTAATCCCTCCAGGGACTGCGGATGTGGCAGGTGCTTGGAGGGACTAGGGAGCATTTCCAAGGGTACTTATTGTCTCCAGGTGCGCCTCTACATCTTGCCCCTGGTATCACACTAACGACATGAATCACTCTCCAGTCTCCCTTCCCCATGCCAGGTGGGTCCCCACTGCCTCTGCTGGGATGGCACAGTCCTCCTTTGCCCATGGATACCTGGGTTTAGTGTTTTACCTTTAGGGAACTCCACCTTGGAGGACCTCTCCCTTTGTGAGGCTCCACTCACTGCCCACCTCAGGCACACACTGTCCCAGGAGATTCCCGGAGTTCTCCTGGCACCTCCAGTTTCCCCTCCAGGAGGACAGGCATCTGACACTGTGCTTTAACATGTGGAACGGCCCTGGGTGTGTACATCATCATTCACAATTCATTATCTCCGCTGCTACTGGACAGTGATGGGCAAGTCCAAAATCCAGCCCTTGGTCTCTAAGACATCATAACATGATTATGAGCTTTTTGCTTCTAAACCCATGGACAACTCTGCCCAGCAGGCCCTTTTGACATGCAGTTCCTTAGGCCTATTCCTGACACCAGCTTTGGAAGAAAAGCCCAGCCTTCAGGCACTGCACTGGGTAGAAGCTACTTTATTACAGAGATGCTGTGAGGGAGTCAGCTCTGACCCAGTGGTGGACACAATTTTATATGGGCACCTGGTGAGACAGAGCAGTCTCAGTGAAGGTGGAATGAATCGAAGCATCTGTTTAGTAACATGATAACAAATAATAATAATAATAATAATAGTAGTAATAATAATAATAGTAAAAATAAAGTGAACAGACAAAGCTCAGGGCTGTTTGGGATAAACTGGGATTCAGTTGTGGAGAGCAAAGGCAATGTTACCACTGCTGAAAAAAGTCCATGAAATCACTTTCCTCAGGGCATCTTTGAGCTCCTTGTTCCTCATGCTGTAGATGAGAGGGTTCACTGCTGGAGGCACTACCAAATACAGAATAGTCACCACCAGATCCAGAGCTGGGGAGGAGATCGAGGGGGGCTTCACGTAGGCAAACATTGCAGTGCTGACACACAGGGAGACCACGGCCAGGTGAGGGAGGCACATGGAGAAGGCTTTGTGTCGTCCCTGCTCAGAGGGGATCCTCAGCACAGCAGTGAAGATCTGCACATAGGACAGCAGAATGAAAACAAAGCACCCAAAGAATAAACAGAGACTAAACACAACAAGCCCAACTTCCCTGAGGTAGGAGTCTGAGCAGGAGAGCTTGAGGATTTGGGGGATTTCACAGAAAAACTGCTCCACTGTGTTGCCTTGGCAGAGTGGTATGGAAAATGTGTTAGCAGTGTGCAGCAGCGCATTGAGAAAACCACTGCCCCAGGCAGCTCCTGCCATTTTGGCACAGGCTCTGCCACCCATGATCGTCCCGTAGCGCAGCGGTCTACAGATGGCAACATAGCGGTCATAGGCCATGACTGTGAGAATAGAAAACTCTCCTGTAAACAAGAAGACAACCAAGAAGACCTGGGCAGCACATCCTGAGTAGGAAATGGCCCTGCTGTTGCAGAAAGAATTGGCCATGGATTTGGGAACAGTGGTGGAGATGGTGCCAAGGTTGAGGAGGGAGAGATTGAGGAGGAAGAAGTACATGGGGGTGTGCAGGCGGTGGTCGCAGGCTACGGCTGTGATGATGAGGCCATTGCTGAGGAGGGCAGCCAGGTAGATGCCCAGGAAGAGCGAGAAGTGCAAGAGCTGTAGCTCCCGTGTGTCCGCAAATGCCAGGAGGAGGAACTCGTTGAGGGAGCTGCCGTTGGACATTTTGCTGCCTCTGGGGTTTGGGGACTGTCCAAGGGAGAGAAGACATTGAGAAGTTAGCAGAGACATTTTTAAAGCAAAGAAACCCTCCCAAATGTTGCAGTTCTCATGCAACCCCCCACATTACCTCTGTCTTTATGGAGAGGATCTGTGAGCAGCTCCCTTGCTTCAGGTCCACTTTGCACTGGCTGAGTGTGGTGCTGTGAGGAGCAGGGGCCTCTGCCCGTGGGCTCTGGAGGAGTCCGTCCTGCTTTACAGTAGTGGGAAAGGGAGAAGGAAGGTGACTAGCTCTGACATTCACAGTTTCTGTCAGGTGAAATCCACCCGTCATGTAGAAAGGCTTTTCAGCATCTTCACTCTACATTGTAAAGAATGAGGGTTGAGGAACAGAGTTTTAGACATTTTTAAATGGTGTTTATTTTCTATTAGATGTCCTTGTCACCCCTGAGGAGTGTTCCTCAAAGGTAGAAATCCTTGGCGTTTCTACTGAGTCCTGACAAAAATGGATTCACTGTCACTTGGTGCAGAGTGAGGACAGCTTGTCTGTTTATTCTCGTTCCCAACTGTCCTGTGCTTGCAACTCTTTGATCTGGTCGACAATCACACTCATATGTTGCCCTAAAAAGAAACCAGCCCCTGCTGAGAGCAGACGAGTCCAGTTTCAAAACCGCAGCTTTCCAACCATCTCTCCCTTTCTCAGGGCACCAGAGGGAGGTCTCTACACTCCCCTTCTAGCCAAGGACACACAGGGCTCTTTTCAGATGCCCATATGCAGTTTCCCAACACCATTTCCATGCTCTCAGCATCTCTGCAGATTCTTCACAGGTCTCTTGGACATCACAGAGATGCTATGAGGCAGCGGTGCCCTTCTGGAGGGCGGCTCAAAGTCTGGCAGGACATGACAGGGAAATGGTCAAAGGACATTAAGGACTGAAGATGGGCTCTCCTTAAGGGAGAGTCAGCTCATTTCCCAACCCCACAGACTGCATTTACTGCAGCCACCGAGGCTAGAAGGGGGCTGCAGACACCTCACTCCCAAGCAGACCCCTCTCATGCACAACTCGCAGGGCAGGTGTCTGAGCTGCAGCTGAAACCCCCCCCAACCCCAGGGAGCCCGAGAGAAGAACAGGAGCAGCATGGACAGAAGGGGAAACAAGGAGCAACCCCATGATCCTGCTGCTAAGGGAGGCAAGGAGAGAGAGAGACAGATGGGCACTCAGGAAAGCCCTCACCTCACCCACCTGGGCATGCTGCCTCACAGACGGTGACAACGCAGGGAAGTTGCTCTCAGCCCCTGGACTCCATGGCTGTCAGGGCAGAGGCTCTGCTGGGTGCAGAAGAGACATGGGGGGCTTGCTCGGAAGAAGCTGTCTGCATTGGAGGGACTGAGCAAGACTTGCTCAAATCCATTCTCCCATGACGATTCTGTTAGCAGTTCCCCTCTCATTCCCTGCCCATCTCTGCTGCCTGGAGCTGCCCCTGCTGGCAGCTCTTACTCTGTCCCAGCATCTTTTCATTGCCGCTGCTCACAGACCCCATCCCACCCTCTGTGGGCTCCATTCTGCCCTAAAGAAACCACCCAGGACAGGGCACTGGGCACAGGTATCTCCGTTCTCACAGGTGCTAAAGAGCTGGTCAGAAAAACTCTTATAAAGCAGTCAAGGTGCTGCCAGTGCTGTCTGTAGGCTGAGGTGGGGTTGAAGGGATTTGATGAAGATTCTCACAGACCAGAGGTCACTGAATTCATGACTGAATCTGTCAGTCATAGGATGGGATGGGTTTAGAAGATCCCTCCAGGAACCTCAGGAGCATTGCCCTCCAGCCAGAGACTTACTGTGTCAGGAGCTGTGAAGATTCCTCCCACAATGAGCTCTCCTCTGGCCTCCCACTCCACACTGCCTTTCACTTCTCCCTGCCTTCTCTCATCTCATGGCAGCAGCAGCAGGCAGAGCCCCGAGACCTGCTGCTCTTTGCAGAGGATCTGCCTCTGGACTCAGCTGTCTCTGGGCAGTGCTGCCAGGTTGCCATCAGCTCCTTCCTTTGCAGGAGCCTGGCCCTGCCCAGGAGCAAGGGCCCAGCTGAAGTCCTGACTTTCTCTGTCCCTTGCGCTCCTTCCTCCTGGGAAATGTTCCCTGAAGTAGACTAAAATCATCACCTTTGGTCTCTTTCTCAACACTGAAGGAAGACTGATTCCAGCGTTACAGTTTGTCTCATCACATGATGGTTATCTGCAAGAAGTGGAAATGTCTCACTCCTAACTAGGCAGGAAGCTACCCGACCCATGGTTCAGGTTTTAATTCAGATGAGTCAATCTGGGCATCTCATGCCCATTTAGAAGCCCCTGGCATGCAGTGGGATTCAGCTCTCTCCCACAAATTCCACAAAAAAGAGCAGGAGGTGGGATTCTCCTTGCCTAAGTCAAAGTGTGCACAAAATAGATGTCTGCGTGTGAGATCCCTGTCTAAGCTCACGTTATAATCACCTGAGATGGAGGGTGGGATTCAGTTGCTCACACACAAACACCTGGTGACAGTTGAGGAGAGAGAGGTGGTCCAAGTCATGTGTCAGTGTCTGCTTGCTCTTATGGAGCAACTACGAGACCCACATCCTTCTGGAGCATGAGGTGGGGGCCAGGTGGGCAATTTCCTTGGCCATCTCAAATGACCCCAGATGCCTAATACTGCTAGAGCCCCACTCACTAAGAAGCTGTGATACAAGCAGATCCCTACAGTGCAAAATCCTGATGTAATCCAGTGCAGACACTGCATGTAATGGCATAAAAATAGACTGGCAGGGCCATGTCAGATGTCTGGGGTGTCCAGCACAACTGCATGTTTCTTGCACACACAGTATGGCCCCTACAGGAAAGCCCTGCCTGTTTGGAGTGGTGCTGGGCAAGTGCCCCAGGGCATCTTGCGTTTCCTACCTGTGCCCAAACAAATGAATCCTACCTCTGCCTTCGGGCACAGGCTGTACTGCCCACATCCAAGCGTGCTGCATTGATGGGAGGCACATCACACCAAGGTCTCCACTCATGTCCCTGCACTCTTAAAACCTTCTAGTTCTCTTCTCCCTGACCCTCTTTTTGCCCTCAGATGACATAAACAGGGACTGTGCTAACGATGTCCACAGGGTGGCTGATTGCAGGCTGTCCAGGCCAGGGACTTCTTCCAGTGGCACCTCATCCTGCCTGGACATTGGTTCACCTCTGTCACATGCCCCAAGGTGCTGCAGAGTCAATTCAGGCAGCAAACCTCTTTCCTGCCATTCCTGCTCATCCCAGTTTTGTTTCTCCCTGGCCTTGGGCACTGCAGGCTTTGCTCTCTTAGTGGGAACCTCCTTTCACCATGACATTGCCACCTGCTATGTATACCAGTATGGCTCTGCTCTGAAGTGGGGCCATCACACACACAGTGTCCTTGGCTCCTGGCAACAGGCTGCACCATGACTAATCTGACTGAAACATTGCTAGAGTACTGAGATGTGGTGGGGTCACCTGCACAATAGGAGAGCCCCAACGGTAGGGTACAAACTCTTCAGGAGCGACCAAGGGGGAAGATGAGGAAAGGGGATGCTCTTTGTGTGAAGGGACAGCTCAGACATGTGGAGCTCCTAACACATTAAGGCAAGGGTTTGGGTGAGAGCTTGTGGGTGACAAGGGTGACATCGCAATGGGAGGTACAGACCACCCAATCAGGGTGAGGAGGTGGACACAGTCTCCTTTAAGCAATGTGAGTAAGTCTGTGGATCACAGACCCTGGTTCTTACCGGAGGGGGACTTTAATCCCCCTGACATGAACTGGAAGGCCAAACAGCAGAGTGCAAGCAGGCCAGGAGGTTTCTGGAGGGCATCAGGGACAGCTTCTTAGCACAAATGCACGATTTGTGATGCTTCTTTGTCTCTGAAAACTTCAAACAGGGAGGAACTGATCAGGGATGGTACAGTCAGTGTCTGCCTTGCCTCCAGTGATGAAGGAAAAGTAGAGTTCCAGATCCTGAGTGGAGTGAGGAAGGATAGTAGAGGAGCACAGACCCTGGACTTCAGAGGGGCAGACTTGGGCCTGTTGAGGGGACTGGTGGGGGATCCCATGGGAGGCAGTTCTGAAGGGCCCAGCAGCTCAGGAAAGCCAGCAGGTCTTTGAGGACAGCACTCAGCAAGCACAAGAATGGTCCATAGTGGTACTCAGTAGAACTAGTAGACACCTTGGGAGATCGGCTTGGCTACACTGGGAACTCAGGACTGAGCTCCAGGGCATTAAGGAAGCAGAAGGAAGGAGAGGCTGCAAGATGGTATTTAGAAATATTGTCCAGTGAGAGGGATGGTGTTAGGGAAGCCAAAGCTCCCCTAGGATTGCCCATTGCAGGGAAGATCAAGAGCATGAAGAAGAGCTGCTACAGCTTCAGTTACAGGAAAAGAGTAAAAAGGAATATGTTGGCTCACTGCTGGATCCGGCAAGGAATCTATTAACAGCAGATGCAGATAGGTGTGAGGAGCTCAAGGCCTTCTTGGTTTCAGTCTTCCCCAACAAGGTCTCCTAGGCTGTTGTTCCTGGTCAGGAGTCCAGAGGGGGAAAAAAGAAGCAACCAGTGCTGGGTGATGACTGAGGGAGGGATGACTTGCAAGAATTCAACCCATACAAGTCTATGGGACCGGATGGGCTGCACCTGAGGACATTGAGAGGGCTGGCCGCTATCACAACAAGGCCATTCTCTGTCATCTTTGAAAGGTTGTGGAGATCAGGGGAGGCCCCAATGACCAGGAGAAGGAGCATGTTGCGCCCATCATCAGAAAAGGCCACAAGGACAACCCAGGGAGCTGCAGGCCGTACAGTCTCACTTTGGTGAGGAGTGTTTCATGGAGTGAATCGTCTTGCATCACATTTCTGGGCACCTGAAGGAGAAGAAGGTGCCTGGGAACCATCAGCATGGATTTAGTGCAGAGAAATGATTCCTGACCAACCTGATTGCCTTCTGTGATAAAAGATCTGTACTTGGTGAGGAGAGGAGAGTAGTGGGTGTCATTTACGATGATTTTAGCAAGGAGTTTGACACTGTCTCCAAGAATATTCTTGTATACAAATAGGGCATTATGATAGGCTGGGTAGACAACCGGACGGGTTGAAATCAGGTTGGGTGATCAAGCTCAGAGGGCTTTTGTGAATGGGTTGTGCTTTACCTGGAAGCCAGTGACAGGTGGAGCACACAGGAGTCTATACTGGGACCTTTCCTGTCTAACATGTTCATCAGGGACCTGGAGAACACAACTCACATCATATTTGCAAATGGCACTTAATCAGGAAAACAGTCATAAACTCAAGGGCTGCCATCCAGATGGACCTCAGCAGGCGGGAGGAATGGGTGGCCAGTACCTTTGTGAAATTCAAAACTAAACCAATGCCAGGTCCTGCCCCTGGGGCAGACCAACACCCTGCAGTGATACGGGCTGGGGAGTGCCTGGCTGGGCAGCATCTCTGCAGAAAAGGATGCGGGATAAACACATCCAGTTAAGATCTGTGTTTCTGTATTCAGGAAAACATCATCAGCAGAAGTGTAACCTGTTAATGCCAACTCCCACAAGTCTAGAAAGTGGAGGATGTACTGCTACTGAAGGGTGCTGATGGAAGTCAGTGCAGTTGTCTTCCCAAAGTGACCAAAGCACAGAATGGAATTTAGCTTCCTAATTTGTAGAGATTGGGCCCTTATGAAGAAAGAACTGATATTGTAGTTAAGGCATTCAAATGCTAAATCCACTCCTGTTACGAACACTGTGACACCTATCTTTTGCAATGGCAGTCTGTCAGAAGGCATGCTATTGGCAAACAGATCTTGATTGCCTTGTACATGGCAAACATTACATACACTAGACTCAGGATATAAATAACTAGCTTGAAATTGGCAGAATTATTCTCCCAGACAAAATTATTCATCTGTCTAATAAGCCTGTGTGTATGGGATTGGGGGTAAGGCTGCGCCTGAGTTAATCTCTTCACTCAGAAAACACTTTCAGACAAACATTTTCAGTGCTGTTTGACACCACAGGAAATTCTAGAAGGTTCAGGTAGGGTGCCCTCGTGATGACGGTATCCATTTGCTTGGGAAAGCACAGCATTGAGGTGCTTCAGGGATACATAACTGAACAGGAAACTGAAAAAGGAAAGCTACTGATAGGAAGAGCTCTTTGGGGAGATTTGCACGGCATCCAGCTGGTGTTGCAAGCTACCAAACTGGTGCCTATGCTGGACCCTTCTGTAACAGTGTAGTAAATGTAGCCTTCAATGAGACTCCAAGAGCCTCCCACTGTACATGGACATGTGGAATATAAATGATAGTTGGTGCTGTCCTTTGGGCTTCCCGGATGCTGCTGTCCAAGTCAGTCTGGAGCACCAGCAGCATGACACAGGCAGGAAAGCTGAGGGCAGGCACTGTCAAAGCAGCCTGGTTATGAGTCATAATTTCAAAGTTCATTTTATAAGAGGTGACAACCTTCCGCCTGTCTGAAAAGCTCCCCAGCTCACAGCCTGCTGTCTCATTTCCAGAGGCTCCTTCCAACCAGGTTCCTTGTTCAGGAAGATCAAAGGCCATTGCCTGCAGGTGGTACCTCAAGCACACAAGCAGACAAGCCTCTACCCCATGACCAAAGCAGCAAGCATCCTTTCCCAGGATGCACTTCTCTGGGCATCTGATCAGATGAGTAAGACTCAGGCAGTTCTGGTCCCCAGGAGGAAAGTGCTAGTAGTAGATGTGGGCACTGACTAGACATTGCTGGTAGATGACCACAGAGGCAACCATCACATAACCCAAAGGGAGATAATCCTCTTATGTGGCAGATGAGCATCCAACCATGTAACATGTCTGTCCATACTTTAAAGAGCTCTCAAGTGCTTCCACTAAAGGTCCAGATGCTGTAATAGAGGGATGCCAAACAACAGAATACACTTCCTGCCTAAAAGTAAAAAGGAACGGAACAGCACCAAGTCTATTCGTGCTTTAACTTTCTCCTCCTTAAGAAAAAGGCACAGATGTACAAATAGATGTATTTAAAGCCTTTTAGTGCCTCCAATGGGGCATTACAGGCTGCAGCATTGTTTATATTTGGTAACTGTACCCAACTAAAGGAAATGTTTATATGAATCAACAAGTGTACAATAACTGTTCCTCTTAAGTACAATGAAAGAAAGGAAACACATTTCTTTCCACCAAAAACCAAACAAACAAATAAAAAAATCGTCTGTGTCACAAAAAAAGGAGGCTAGGAGAAGGGCATGAGCTGCAGTCAGGCTGATGCAGAGCCATCTCCTGCGAGCTACAAAGTCTTATGAGGAGATGAAAACCACGGTCTGAATCCCACTGAGGTCAGCAGGAGCTCTTGCCATGGAGAGAGGTTTATGAGCAGCGTCTTCCAACTCCCTGAGCTGACAGCAACCTCCTGACTGTTGAATTTGGAATGGAAACCATGGTCATGCACAACAGCATCGTTTGATGTCCTTCAGTCTAAAAGAAATGTGGATTTTCAGGCAGAAAGAACAGGAAGCACATTAAAACCAGGCCACCTCCTTACCATGAGTTCCACCTACCTCACTTGAGTCAATGAATCCTATGCAATTAAAGAAGTGAAAAGGTGCCGGTGTGCATCTTTCTTCAGGGGAGGTGGTGCTAGCAAACAGAGCGGACAGGCCCAGGGTAGGAGCTGCCAACTTCTCCAGAGCACCTATTCCTGCAGGCTCCAGGGGAGACCTTTGCCTGTAGCCTGGCTCTCCTGCTGTTTAGAGCCCTGGCCTGTACCATGCTGGGTGACAATCAGCATTTCTAGAACAATAATCACAAAACAAGATGTTTAAAAATAAAGTTACCAAGGAAGACAAATTATATTATTGATTTTATATTTTTTTCCCCCTAACCCCTCTCACCACCCCCCCCTTTTTTTTTTTTGGTTATTACTCTCCATCCTCCAGCAAGTAGTAAGCTGTTCCGAGATCAGGACAACTACCAAAGCCTGTTTCTTGCTCACTTGTATCTCCCCTAAGCAATCCTGCCGATCCCTGCCATGGCTGCTGGTCCCCACCCTGCTGGCTGAGCAAGTGATGGTTCTCACAGCACATCACATGGGCGTTGGCCAGCCAAATGCAGGCAGGGCAAGGGGTCAGGTAGCTGATATGGGGGAGAATTACAACTTTCTCCCTCAGCACCCACCTGTCCGGATCCCTTCATCACCCCAACCCTCATTTTCATGATGCCTAGAGTTCAAAAACATGGAGATCTCTACATTTGTCATGCTCAGCTGAAACTGGTCAACAGTTAGCAAAGAAGGTGGGAGGGGAAGAAGGAGCAGAACAGCATTTTTAGGCAAAAACTTAACATGGGCATTGAAACACAGGAGCTGTATGTAACAAACTGCAAATTGGATAGGTAAAGCTACAGCATTATCACAAGTACGTATACGATATTTATTTTTGTTATTTCAGTCATTCCAATGGTTTCATCTTTCCTTGTGTGCTGCCTTCTAACCCAGACTGCAAATAAACTCTCCAGTGATCTTGCTGTCATGTTATGAAACACAGTTGTGGGCAGCATTCCTTTTTGTCACCACAGCACTGCAGCACCTTTGCTGGCTCAAGCCAAAGGTCCTGGAGACATAACTGAGTTCAGTAGGTCAGAAGATTTCCTGGCCAGCACAGTAAGAGCAATGGAGAAAAATAACTGGGACAACGTAACCTCACTTTTCAGCTGTGGGTTTGAATGACTTCCACACTGAAATATCAAAAGATTAACATAAGCTTTGTGGCCTAGAGAGAAACAAATGCAGACGTTGGTTCAAGTTTTCTCTTATGCTGCTTTAACAAACTCTTTCTCACTTTTGTTCCCACTACATAATTCACTACTGTTTTAACAATCCTGGAAGCCTGAAAGGCAAAGAGGGCTACACAAATCCATGCAGATCTTTTACCTAAAAGGATAGACAACACATTTCCTTGGTCCCGAGTCACTTAAGGAATAGCATGGACTGAATCAGTGCACATTGATCTTTTGTGGATCTTCCTGGTGGAGGAAGAGGAGGCTGAGTCCTTCAATTTGGTCGGCAATAACAACGTACTTTATTGGTTCTCTAGTACCAAGTTTCATCTTCACGCTTACTTCTTCCGTGTATTGATATAAACCTCCCTCCTTGACAAACTTTTCTTTACTCTCTCCTCTCCCACCCCTCACTCTTACAACAGCCAAGGCTGTTTACAAGGACCTGTGGTGGAGCACAACTACCTCCCCCCCATCTCGGGCCCAAAGTTCAGTGGAGCACAACTACCCCCTCCCTGCCCTTATGTCAGGCCCCAGCTGATTGCAAATAACTGACAGTGCCCAGGGCTGACCAGGAGGAAGTAGGCCATACTGGTTGCAACTGGTGAGGCCAGAAATGGGCATGAGATCAGCAAAAAGGGGGGTATATTTTCCCCAACACGGCATGAGATCAGCAAAAAAAGGTACGTCTCCACACCAAATATTGTATGACCATGAGTCAAACTCCGTGCCCATAAATAGCGCTGCAGCCTAGAGCCCGTTGAGCTCTCCTGCACGGCAGCGGGCTGCACGGCGGTGAATCTCCTCTTGAGTTGGGACGCCTCTCGAGGTTACTCTCCGGGAGTTAAGAGAACCTCCGACAAGAAACCATTGGAGTGGTAAGAAACCGAGACTTGGGCACTAACAAATGTGCAGGAAGATTCGCTCGCTATGACTACACTGTATCTCCATCTTCAATAAATCTCTTTGCAATAAACCCAGAGATGATGATGATGATGATGATAATAATAATAATAATAATAATAATAATAATAATAATACCACCCCCCCCCACGACACGCTCACCTGGAGGAGGTCTGCAGAGGAGACCAAAGTAGAGTGGTACCAGTCAATGTGCCCAAGCATGGGGCAGCCATCCAGAGGGACCTTGAAGGTCTGGAGGAACAGGCAGCAGGCAGTCATATGACATTCAGCAAAGATCAATGCCAAATCTTGCCCCCGGGAAGTAAGAAGCCCTTGCAACAATACAGGCTGTGGGCAGATTTTAGGCAGCAGCAAGGGCCGGCTGCTCCCAAAGGGACAAGGAGCCGGGAACCAAACATGATGACAAGACCAAAAAAGCAAGGGCCTCACCAGCCAGGGTCAAGCCCCACCGTAGCCCAGTGAGGAGAGCAGGGCAGACCTGGAGATGGTAGCCAGGTTCAGCCAAGACTCCAGATCACCAGGAAAGTTCTTGGTGTCAAGACAGGTCCCAGGTCAAGCCAGGATCACATCTTGGCAAATCAGGATCATGTCCACTGACAGTAACTAGGGTCATACAAAGCCCCATAATTGCAAGGCAGGTCCATAGCGATGAGGTAGGTCTAAGGTAGAGCTAGAAAGTTAGGCTCTGATTCAGAGTCCGGATCAACAGGGTCCATGGGCAGGAACAGGCATACCTGCAATACAGCTGCAGACAAGCCCACCTGCAACGTAGCTCCAGATGGGACTGAAGGCCCAGGCCTGAGCTTAGATGGGGTTTCTTGGACATGTGTGCAGAGGCTCGTGGTGAGGCTGGTCAGGGTCATGAAGCCCTGACAACAGCCTGGCCAGGAGGAGCTCTGCAGAAAAGGTCCTGGAGGTCCTGGTGCACGGCCAAGTGAACGCCAGCCAGCAGTGTGCCCTGGCAGCGAGGAAGGCCAACAGCTTTCTGGGGTGTGTGCGCAGGAGCATGGCCAGGAGATGGAGGGAAGTGATCACCTGCCATCACTCACTGCTCGCTAGACCACATCTAGAGTGCCACATCCAGTGCTGGGTCCCAAATAAAGGCAAGACACTGACCAACTGGAGCCAATTCAGTAGAAGGCCTTCCGGATGCTCCGGCAGCTGTCACACAAACTTCTGTGTCCATGGGACCAGCCACTCCTGCCCCTCCAGCCAGGGCAGACGGCAAGGAGACTGCATCTCATGACAGGCAAGTCCAACAGGGCTGAGAGGAATCATGTCTGGTGGCAGCTATTGCTGCAACAACAGGAGCAAAGGAGGCCCCTGGGAACCTCCAAGGTAAGAGGTGGACAGGAACCAGGAGGAAATATCCGTAGCTCTGCTCCCTTCAGCCCCTGACACGTGAGGCCCCTGTGCTTCTGGGAGACGTTGGGGGGCCCTCTCCCCTCAAGGTACAGAGCCTGGCACCTGAGGGGGACTCACCCCATCCCCAGGGCAAGTCTCCATGGCTGGGAGGAAATGCCAGGTGCTCGACCTCTTCCTCCCTCCTGACCATCGCAGGAGGCTGGAGGGACCAGCTCAGGCAAGCAGGATTCTCTAAACCTTAGAGAATCAGGGAACAGAGAGTCGTCTGCAGGGAGGTGAGGGGAATCCCATTTGTGGGATCTCTCCTGACTTTGCATCATGACTTTGGAGGAGGCCTGATGATTCCTCTGCCTCAGTTTCCTTTTCAAAGCAGCATGTCCCAGAGTTTGAGTGACCAGAGTTATGGGGAAAGCTGTATGCCAGGAAGTGTTCACAAAGTTTCCAGCAGCTCAGAAGTTTCAGTCTCCTTTGAGAGCCAATTCTGCACTGCTCACTCTCTGCAGTCCCTAGGGAGAGATCAGCTGCAGCAGGAGCCTTCAGAGACTCGTTAGTGCTTTAGCCCTCAGGACACTCCAGAGGGCAGGGGCCATTCAGGTGTTGTTGGACATGCACCACAGGTGCTGCTGGAAGAAGACAGCAAGGGCAGAGCAATGCCTGAGTCCTGGGTGGTGGTTTGCAGAGAGCTCAGGGAAGAGAAGGACATGGTGGGGAAGAGGCAGAGGATGAGACCCCGACCTGGATCATCCTTGCCCGTTGCCATCAGTGCAGAGGTCAGCACCTCATCCTGAGGACTGCAGGTTTGTGCTGTGTCTTCTGAGTCAGGTCTGCTCCTTTTTAGCTGCTGAGATTTTGCATGGTGGCATCTATGGGTGAGAAAGGTGATGGGCATTTTCCTTCCTGGGAGTCTTCTCCTGCAGCTCCCTCTTCCCTCCACACATTTCTTCCGACTCCCTTGTTAGCTCAGCAGAGTCCTGGGGAGCTTGCCGGTCGGCGCAGAGTTAGAGTTTGTGCCTTTGCTGCCCCTGAGCCAGCCCAGAGCCCTGCCGAGGGGCACCAACACCTCGCCTGGGAGGTAGGATCCAGCAGAGGGCTATGTTTCTCAGGCAGGAACGTTCCCTGGCCGTGCCCCCAGGCATGTCCCAGGCATTTACCGCAAACAGGATGGGAACAATGCTCCTCCCTAACCTCACCCACCGCTCACCATTGAGACACCCATCCTGCGACACACTCACTGTCACAGTCTGAGCGAATGCTTTCTCTCCTCTAACTCCACTCCAAGCATGAGTGCACCCAGGTCTGCCCAGGGCTGTACTTCAGAGCAGTGTCCCTGTGCCCCAGGGTGTTGTGTGCCTGGGGCAGTGACTCTGCTGCCTGCAAGGGTCAGCCCTCAGCCTGCCCACGGAGATCCCCACAGCGCTGCAGGGAGAAGCTCTTGGTGCGAGCAGAGACACCTGGCAGGGCAGGTACTTTCTCCCATTGAGAGGCTGCTGTGTGGGTCAGGGCTGGGGAACATATCCGGAGGAGACTTTTCAACAAGAATGCCAAGGCAGGGGACACCTGGAAGAGAAGGAACTTTCATGAGCCTGTGCTTTCAGTTATTTTCTGTTTGGGTGGAGTGAAATGGGATTGGATCTGTCAGGTTTAGACAGGGGACGGAGGCTCCAAAACAGTGACACTGAGAGAGGATCAGTTCTGGGAGGGACTCAGCAAATGCCTGCATCCACCCCCCAGCCTAAGGACAGAGCCAGCATCACCTTTCCAGCCTCACCAAGGTTTGTCTCACCTGCTTTGTAGCACCTCCAGACACGCAGGTGCCCCTGGGCAGAGCCCTTCACCCAGGAGGTTTCTGCAGGGCAGAGCTGAGCACCCAGTGGGTGGGATGGTGTCTGTGAGCACTGAGAGGGGAGAGACGTGGGGACAGAGAAACAGGTCCCCACAGGGACGGCTCCAGGCAGCAGAGTCATGCTCAAAGTGTGAGAGGAAACTCTCAACTCCAAGGCCTCTTCTCCTCTCCCAGCCAGCACAGCCCTCTGCTCTCAAGGCTGTGGGGGGCAGGGCAGGAGTCATTTCCTCAGCAGCCGGACATCCAGGAGAGGAGACGCTCCTGAGTGCCCCTCTGTCCCTCCCTGGCCCTGCCTCCCTCCACACAAATATCATGGTATTGCTTCATGTTTCCCACCTGTCCATGCTGCCCTTGTGCTTCCCCTTGGACTCTCTGGGCAGGGGGGTTTCTGATGCAGTTCAGACACTGATTCTCTGGGTCCTGCCATGCAGACGTGTCCTTGACAGTGAGGTGCCCAAGTCCCCCTCTCGCTTGTGGTGCTCTGGGCAATGCAGTGTGGGGGTGTGGGAATGAGGCAGGTCTCTCATCAGGACTCCCCATCCTTTGGACATTCTGCCATTTCGCTGGGGTGTCTGGCTGGGCTGCAAGCTGCCCTCCGCAAGGACACAGCTCTCCCATTGCAGCTGCATGTTATCTAGGTGCCCCAGGGAGAAGCCACCTAGATCCTGAGGCCACGCTGGGACATGCTGCTGGGTGGCTGGATGTGGGCAGCTGGAATAAGCCTGATGCATTCCCAACTAGAAGGGGAGGGCTGACTCCTCCCTCACACCCCCTCAGAAAGAGTGCTGATGGGCACTTTGCAAGTGCATTCCTCTGCTCTCTGTGGTGTCGTTTCTTTTTCGGGTAACACGAGTGCAACTGTCCTCCACCTCTCAGGTGTGAGCACAGGGCAGCTGGGAACAAGGCAGGTGCACAGGCCAGCTCTGTTCACTCTGAGTGCAGCAGCAATGCTGAGGATTTCTACCTCCAAGAATCCTCCTCCCATGTGACAGGGTCAGCTAAAGAAAACCAAAGAAGCCTTAAAACTATTCATGAACCCACATTATGTGGAAGTGGGAGTGAAGGTGCTGAAAATCCCTTCAGCATTATGAGTGGATGAAATCTGACTGGAACTGGGAATATAACAGTTTAATCACCCCTGTTCCCATGTCCGCAGTGCTGTAGGTTAGGGCTGACTCCTCTGGAGCCCACATGCAGAGGCCCTTGCTCTTCACGGCAAACTCATCCAGCACAAACCAGAGCTCAAGCAATGGAGCTCAATGACGGCGCTGCTGAGATGGGGAGAAGTAGTGCGTGTGTTTGGGGGAGGCTATGGGAAATGTTTGCTCAGAGAACTCTGCCCTGACTTGTCAATGTGTCTTCTTAATCAGGCAGTGCCCCTTTGCCCGAAAGAAGCAAATGTCCAACAGCAGCTCCCTCAACGAGTTCCTCCTCCTGGCATTTGCGGACACGTGGGAGCTGCAGCTCTTGCACTTCTTGCTCTTCCTGGGCATCTACCTGGCTGCCCTCCTGGGCAACGGCCTCATCATCACAGCTGTAGCCTGCAACCACCGCCTCCACACCCCCATGTACTTCTTCCTCCTCAACCTCTCCCTCCTCGACCTTGGCTCCATCTCCACCACTGTCCCCAAATCCATTTCCAATTCTCTGTGGGACACCAGGGCCATTTCCTACTCAGGATGTGCTGCCCAGGTTTTCTTGGTTGTCTTCTTGTTTGGAGGAGAGTATTCTCTCCTCACTGTCATGGCCTATGACCGCTATGTTGCCATCTGCAAGCCCCTGCACTACGGGACCCTCATGAGTGGCAGAGCTTGTGTCAAAATGGCAGTAGCTGCCTGGGCCAGTGGTTTCTTCAATGCTGTGATGCACACTGCTAACACATTTTCAATACCACTCTGCCAAGGCAATGTGGTGGCCCAGTTCTTCTGTGAAATCCCCCAGATCCTCAAGCTCTCCTGCTCAGACTCCTACCTCAGGGAAGCTGGAATTACTGTGATTAGTGGATGTTTAGGATTTGGGTGTTTCATTTTCATTGTGCTGTCCTATGTGCAGATCTTCACTGCTGTGCTGAGGATCCCCTCTGAGCAGGGACGACGCAAAGCTTTTTCCATGTGCCTCCCTCACCTGGCCGTGGTCTCCCTGTTTATCAGCACTGGCCTATTTGCCTACCTGAAGCCCCCCTCCCTCTCCTCCCCAGCTCTGGATCTGGTGCTGGCTGTTCTGTACGCAGTGGTGCCTCCAGCAGTGAACCCCCTCATCTACAGCATGAGGAACAAGGAGCTCAAGGATGCCCTGAGGAAAGTGATTTCATGGATATTTTTATTTAATGGTAAAATTGCCTTTGCTCTCCAGAAATGATTCCCACTGTATCCCATACCAAGACTGAGCTTTGTTTGTTCACTTTATTTTTTTTATTACTTTTATTATTGTTGTTATTATTATTTGTTATCATGTTGCTACACAAATGCTTGGATTCATTCCACTTTTCCTTATCCTGCTCTGTCTCACCTGGTACCCATATAAAATTGTGTCCAGCACTGGGTCAGAGCTGACTCCATCACAGTATCTCTGTAATAAAGACGGTTCTTCCTGTTGCAGCGCCTAAAGCCTGGGCTTTTCCTCCAAACCTGCTGTCCCTCAGGCCCTGTCCCCAGCACATCTCCTTCAGACAATCTCCCCCTCCCTGTGTGCTGGTTCTTACCCCAAAAGTCACCCCTAGACAAGGCTCCATGCGAGGCTGAAGGACTGGGCATCCAGCTGTGAGCCCTGGGGGGACGAGCCCTCTGCTGGGTCCTCTGCAGGGCTGGCAGGGAGCATGCAGAGGAGATCCTGGGGCCATCTACTGGGCCTGTAGACCATCCTCCTCCCATGGGGGCCCTCAAACAAGATGCCTCAGTGCAAAGATCCAGCCCAGCTTGTTGCATGAACATAGAGGAGAAACTGCCCCAGGAAACTCCTCCCAGACCCAGCCCCTCATACCAGCCATTTCCAGCACTGGCCATTCCCCATGGTGCTGGTAAGAGGTGATCTTGGAATGTGACCAGCTCTGTCTGCCTGCTGGGCTCAGCACCTGTATGGGGGGAGTGTCCAGCCCTGTCTGGCCTCTCTCCCTGGGCCCAGACCCCAGCAGACTCCAGAGCATGGCCTTCTGCTAACCCCGGGGGGACAGGATCAGGGCTGGGCAGTGGCTGTGGACTGGTTGGAGGCTGCTGGGCAGGAGGGCCATGGTGGCCAGGGCACCGAGGGCTGTCATGGGGACCATGCTGGGGGAATGTTTAGCCACCCTAGAACACACCCTGTCCTGTGTGGTGCCTGCACAGTGGGGCTGTGGGGCCACATGCAAGGCAGCAGGGCTAGGCCAGGGGAGGGATGACGTGCAGATGGGAGCCATGACACTCCAGAAGCTCCCGACGTTCATGGAGGGAACTTGCTGCTACTATCAGTGTCACGGGTTTCTCAAGGGCTACAGACGCTAGCACCGCCTGCCAGGACTCCCAGACCCAGCACAGATGCTCAGTGCCCAGCAATGCAGCTCAGAGTGCCCCCCAGCCTTTGTCACTGTCCTCTCTCAGGAGCACTACCGGGTGCATCACTCCTTGCCCAGGTGTGGAAAGGAGCTGCTGGAGGTCATCTGTTCTCACCCTGCTGATCCTGGCTCTGCCCTGATGTCAGCCCGCAGGGTCTCCCCTGGGTAATGGTATGTCTCCATACGCTCTCCTCTGAGACCGTGTAGGGACCTGCAGCACATAGCTGTGCTTAGAACTGGCTGCCATGGCCCTCCTTCATGGTCCCAGGAGATCCCAGCAAGGCTGTGCTTGGAGGTGAGGCTGTGCTTGTCCTTGGTCAAAGTAGATGGGATGGTCTGGCTGGGGGCCAAGGGGAGGAAGGAGGCCAAGAGGAGGCCAAGAGACAACAAGGAGAAGATGCAGGAAGGGAAATTTCAAATGAGTTTAAGGAAAAAAAAAAAAAAGGAGTAACCATGATAGTTGAGCAACCCTGGGGCAGGGGCCAGGAGATTTTTAAAAACTCTCCTGGAGAAGGCACTTACCAACTTGATCTAACTGCAAAGTTAGCCCTGCCCAGAGCTGATCGTGGTCCTGCAGATCTCCGGTGGTCCCTCCCAACCCAAATCCTCTAGGAGTAAGGGGCTGGAAAGTGGAGTCCTGGGCAGGGGACACTGTTGTGGGGTTGAGGCCTTGCTGCCATTTGTACTGCCTGGTCAAGCCTGACCTCAGAGTTACACAGTGAGTGAGTTCATCTTCAAAAGGAGTCTCTGCTCCATGGGCAACAGGAGTCAAACCAGTGCAGAGAGACTGCACAAGAGACAACATCAGTCGAGAGAGCCTGACACCTCAGAGTGCAACATGCTCTGTGCAAAGAGTGAGGGGTGGCATGGACAGCCATGGGCAGGGGGTGGTCTTCTGAGCACTGGGCTCTGTGTGAGACACAAAGATATTCTGTTTAATGGTCTAGGCCTGATTATAACAGAAGTGTTTAGAAAAATACATTAAAAATGAAACAAGAAAGAAATTAAGACAAAGTTTGAAAGCAAAGAAATGCTTTGTTATAGCTTCCAGCTTTAAATATTTTGTGTGTTCTTATTGTCTTTCTTGATTTGTTCTGTTTCAGCACACTAGTCTTCTGGGGTGATTCTGCATTATCTTTTTGTCTGAAAAGGAAAGAGATTTTCAGAACTGGGGTGGGATGCAGTCACAAGGTCATGGGTGGCTGGTGCCATTGCAGGTGCGCTGGTCCCCTCTGCCCAACCTCCCTCTGTGGCTCTGAGGGGCTCTGGTCTCCCGCAGGTCCCCTGTGAGAGCTGCCAGGCCCAGGCAGGTCCCTCAGAGACACCGGGGCCTCTCCAAGTGCTGCTGGGTGCTTGTGGTTGGACACCTGAGCTCTGCCTGGAAAGGCAAAGAACTGTTTTCAACATTTCAAAAATATGAGCACACTTTCATCAGCTCCAATGATTGGCTAATTTTAATGTCAATGTTTTCCTTTGATGAAAGAGTGGAAATCTCCGGGAAGGGTATTAATCTTGGGAGAAAAAAATATCAGTCTGCCCTGGACCTTGTGTTTCCACTGCTCTGTGTATTAGGCTGTGAATGTAATCTCAGTAATCTCTCACATATTTCCACATGTCCTGATTAATCATTTCTAAAGTCATATTTGAATCAGACTCTATGGGCCTTTGCTCTTTCCATAGTTTCCCAGTTTTTTTCCTCCCCTTACTCTTTATCGTTCAGGTACATCTCAGCTCTCCAGCTGCTGCTCTGAGCTGCTGGGAGTCTGAAGCTTGCCTCCTCTTTCAGCAGTCTCCTTGTCTCTTTAGCCAGCTCCTTTGTTCTGTTTCTTGTCTATCCTTTCCTATCTATCTGTGAAAACATTTCAAGGAAGGTTATGTCTTGTGGGCAGTGGACCTCACTGGAGGCACCTGGGACTTGACATACAGTTGAGGAGTGTCTTGTATCTTTTATTCAGCTGTTCCAAATTTTATTGTTGATTGTTTGCAATTAAGACAAGATCTTCTGTGCCTTTTTGCAGGTAGTTCTCAGAAGAAAGCAGGTGGGAATTGGTGCACATGAGCTGCAACATTCAGCTGCAGCCTTGAGTGGAAAAAGGTTCGATTTGAACAAGAGTGATCTAAGTCCCCAGTGGCTGATAAGGGAAATGGCAGGGCTGGGGAGGTGGGGAGGAAGGGTGTCCATACAGGTCTCCTATCAAAAATACTGCTTTTCCGACATGTCCAGACTTCATTAGGAGACACTGTGAGTCAGTATGAATTGGAGAATGTGCGTATCGCTTATTCTGAAAAGTGAAGAATAAAGAAAGCTTAAGAAGGAGACATCTTTCTTTTCAGGTGCTCATTGAAATCTGTCTAATTTCAAAACACTCCTGAAACCTCTCCAATTAGCCACACAAGAATTGACAAACTGAAGAAAATTATGGAAAGAGGCATGGCTCCTTATGGTATTTTGCATTTTAATGACCCCTTGGGTGTCTTTGGTGCTGAGCCCATGAACCTCAGATGCTGAGAGGAGACTGAACAAAACTCTGAAGAAGATAAAGTCAGAAGCAAATCCCCAAGTTTCTTGGAGTGTTAACAGGTCCCACTGAGGTCCATTATCCAGAAAGCCTCCCCAGGGGCTGACTAGAGCCGAAAGTTGGAGGCCCTGATTGCAGGTAGGCAAAGGCAATGTGAGGGTGGCTCTGATGCCAGGTCATCCTTGATGTGTGCTATCAAGCAGAGCAACCTGGCACTGACGGACAGACCCTGGGTAGGGTGATCCTTCTCCTCACACTTTGCTCAGGGCTGTTCCTGGGGGCAGTGTGTGGGTGGGGGGTGCCCAAGGCCGAGTGCAGAACCATGATACAGCACCCCTGGGCTCCCAGGACACAAGGAGGTAGCAAGGCACAGTGCTTTAAGGAATGGAGTCTTCATGTGGGCCCTAGTGGCAGAGACACAAGCCATAGCCAAGAGGACAAAGACCTCAGTTCTGCTGGGAGCTTTCAGCCTTGGCCGTGCCCTCGGCCATCTCCACCACTGGCTGTCCTACGCTTTCCCACGCCTGTGCCTGTTTCCCTGCAGCCTGTACACACCCAACCTGCTTCCCCACCTCACTCTCACCTTGGGAGCTCCCCACCTCTCTTGATGTCTTCCTGTCCTCACTTGCTTTTCCTTGAAACAGCAAGCCAGGGGCTGATCACAGACTCCCTCTGGGTGACCTCTAGCACCACAGCACTACCCTTTGACTGACGTTTTCTTTTCCTAATGTCACAACTAAACCCCACCAGCTGCTCTTGGTGGCTTTTTCTCCTCCTCATGCTGTTTCTCCACACTAAGAAAAACTCCATTATCTCTGAAACCACCCTTCAAGCAGTCACAGGCTCCTACTCTACTGCCCTTTGCCTCCACTTCAGCAAGATAAAGAAGCCCAGGGCCCTCAACCTCTCCTTGTGGACGGGATTATTCCCACCTAGGCACAGGACTTGACACTTCTCTTGTAAATCTTCATGAGGTATTTGTTGTCAAAATCACCCGAGCTTCTCAAGATCCTTTTGCACTGAAGCTCCTCTATGTCAAAACAAAACAAGACAAAAACAAACAAACAAACAAAAACAGTGCCAGTGGGTTAAGGGTAGGCAGTGGTGGGCTGTAGGAGAAGGGATCAGGATGGTAAAAGAGACAGACTTACAAGGGGGGAAAGAAAAAAGATACAGGTAATTAGAAGCGAAGCAAATGATTGATCAGGGCTGTTTTGGGGATTCCTGCCAAGTAGCCCTGCATCTGAACAATTCTGTCTGGAGGAGGACAAGCAAGCTGGCCTGCTTCCACTGTCACAGGGCACCTGCGTGCTTTCCCTGACATCAACAAGAGAAGATCTAGAGTGGGACAAATCACGGACTCTTTCAGGGTGGAAGGGACCGCAGGAGGTCTCTATCCCAATCTGCTTGCTCACAGCAGGGTCATCTCTGGGGTCAGAGCAGGTTGCTCTGTGCTTCTTCCAGTCTGGTCTTGGAAACCTCCAAGGCAGGAGACTTCCCAGCCTCTCTGGACAACCACTTCCAATGCCTGACCATCTTCGTAGTGGAAAAGCTTTTCCTTATGCATCCTGCACGAACATCTCTTCCTCCAACTTACGCCCATTGTCTCTTGTCCTCCCACCATGCACCCTGGGGAAGAGCCTGTCCCCATCTTCTTGATGACCTCCTCATAGCCATTGGAAGGCTGCTATGAGATCCCTCCAAAGCCATCTCTTCCACAACTTGAACCAGCCCCATTTCCTCACAAAGCAAGTGCTTCAGTTCCCTGACTATTGTGAGGGCCCTCAGCCAAATTCACTCCCAGTTATCAACCTCTTTCTTGTTCTGGGAACCCAAACCTGGATGCAGTGTTCTAGATGTGGTCTAATGAGTACTGACTAGAAGGCGATCACCGTTTCCCTCAAACTCCTGGCTGTGCTCCTGGTCACACAGCCCACGATGCTTCTGGCCTTCTTTGCTGCCAGGGAACGCTGCTGGATCATGGTTTGCCTCCTGTCCACCAGCACCCTCAGGTCCTTTTCCACACAGCCGCTGCCCAGGCACTCAGGCCCCAGCCTGTAACACAGTGGGGTGTTGGTTTACCCCAGGTGCAATACCTGGCATTTGTCCTTGTTGAATTTCATGATGTTCCTGACAGCTCTTTCCTCCTGCCTGTCTAGGTCCCTCTGAATGGCAGCCCTCAAGCATAGGACTGGGCTCCCCTGCAGTTTGGGGTCCTCAACAAGCATCTTGAGTATCGCCTCTTCCACGTCACTGTCCTGTTGGACAGGACAAATTCCTGGAGTGACCCTCGGGTGCTCCACTTCTCACTGGCCTCCAGGAAGAGTACTATGCCTTCACCACTGCCCTCTGAACCTCTTCATCCAACAAGTTCTTTAGCCAGCCGGTTGTCCACCCATCTAGGCGGTACATTTCTAAATTGTATTCCACAAGGATATTGTGGCAGACAGTGTCAAACACCTTGCTCAAATCAAGTTGAAAGACATTTTCTGCTCTCCAACCACAAATAGAGCTATTTAATCATAGGAGGCAATCAGGTTGGTGAGGCACAATTTACCCTGGGAACATCCATGCTGCCTCTTTCTTATCACCTTCTTCTCCCTCATGTGCCCAGAAATGAGTGGACTCACTCCATGACACACTCCTCAACCAGTTGAGGCTGAATGGCCTGTAGTTCCCTGGGTTGCCCTCTGGGCCTTCTTTGAAGATGGATGTAACGTTTGCCTTTCTCCAGTTATTGGGACCTCACTCCATCTCCACGACCTTTCAAGATGACAGAGGGTGGCCTTGCTATGACAGCAGGCAGCTCTCTCAATGTCCTTGCATGCAGCTGTTGCAATCCCACTGACTTGTAGGGGTTGAGTTCTTGCAAGTCATCCCTCACTCAGCCCTCATCCCCTGCTGTCTCTTTTTCTCCTCTGGAGCCCTGACTCGAGGCACAACAGGCCAGGAGATTGTGTTGGTGAAGAATGAAGCCAAGAAGGCAGCGCTGAGCTCCTCAGACCCACCAGCATCTGCTATTAGTAAAGCCCCTGGCCCATTCAGCAGTGAGCCCAGGTGATCCTTGCTTATTCTTTCTCTGTTAGCAGAGTAGTAGCAGCTCTTCTTCATGCCCTTGACATCCCCTGCAAGTGTCTACCCTCTGGGAGCTTTGGTTTCACCATCCCTACTTTGGTGGACAAGAGTGTCCTGTTTAGCCAAGCCCATCTCCCCAAAGGTCTCCTAGTTTTAATGCATGTCAGTATGGACCATCCTTGTGCTTGGTGGCTGCTGCCCTTAAAGACCTGCTGGCTTTCCTAAGCTCCATTGCCCTTCAGAGCTGCCTCCAATGGGATCCCCCACCAGTCCCCTGAGGAGCACAAAGTTTCCTCCTTTGAAGGCTGGAGTCTGTACACTACCACTGTCCTTCCTCACTGCCCTCACGATCTAGGACTCCACTGTTCCACAGTCACTGCAGCCAAGGTTTCCACAGATTATCACAGCCCTCATCAGTGCTTCCTTGTGTGTGACTACCAGATCTGGGTGAGCGTCACCCTTCCTGGCCCATCAGGGAGCTGTGCTTAGAAGCTGTCCCTGACACCCTCCAGAGATCTCCTGGACTGCTTGCACCCTGCAGTTTGCCCTTCCAATGAATATCGGGGAGATTAAAGTCCCCCCATCAGAACCAGGCCCTGTGACCCGCTGACTTCCTCAGGTTGCTTGAAGGAGACTGCATCCACCTCCTCACCCTCATCGGGTGCTTTGTAACTCCCATCACAGCGTCATCTTTGCTCTGATGCTCACACACAAGCTCTCACCCAAACCCGTGTCCATCCCATGCAAGAGCTCCATACATCTGAGCTGTCCCTTCACACAAAGGGCATCCCCCCTGCTCATCTTCCCTAACGGTCTTGCCTGCAGAGCTTGTACTCTACCATCACAGCCCTCGAATCATGCTAGTGGTCCCTCCACGTCTCAGTTATTCCAACCATGTTTCAGGCCTGTGACAGCTTGTGCATCTCCATCTGCTCCTCTCTGTGCCCCAGGCTGCAGGCACTTGTGTGTATTTGGGTTGCAGAGCCTCAGCTGTGGCACAGAGAACAGATTTGTAATGGTGAAACCTGTTACCAAGGGCCAGGGACACTGTGTGTGCAGTGGCCCCACTTCACAGCAGAGCCATGCTGGCATGGATAGCAGGTGGCAATGTCATGGTGAAAGGAGGTTCCCACTAGGAGAGCAAAGCCTGCAGTGCCCAAGGCCAGGGAGAAACAGAGCTGGGCTGTGCAGCTCTGGCAGGAGAGGGATTAGCTGCCTGAGCTGATTTGTAGCACCTTGGGGCCTGTGACAGAGGTGAATCGATCTCCAGGCAGGACAAGTGCCACTGAAGAAGTCCCTGGCCCTGACTAGCCTCTGATTTGGCAGCCTGAGGTCATCATTAGCCCAGTCCCTGTTCATATCATCTGGGGGTGAGAAGAAGTTCAGGAGGAGGAAAGCTAGAAGATTTTAAGGGTGCAGAGACTAGAGCAGAGACCTTGCTGTGACTTGCCTCTCCCATTTGTGAAGCATGCTTGGCTGTAGATCGGAAGGACTTGGCCTAAAGGCAGTGGTGGGATCCAGTTGTTTGGGCACTGGTAGGAAACCCGCGTTGCCCTGGGGCACTTGCCCAGCACCCATTCCAAAGGGGCATGGTTTTCCTGTAGGTCCCATGGTGTATCTGCTAGAGACATGTGGTTATGCTGGACACCCCAGGCATCCGACATGGCCCTGCAGGCCTATTTCTATGTCACTGAATCAAGTGCCTGCACTGGATGACATCAGCTGTTTGCAATGTCGGGATCTGCATGTGTCTCAGCTTCCTGGTAAGTGGAGCTCTGATAGCAGTGGGCATCTAGTATCCTTTCAGGTGGCCAAGGCAATTCCCTGCCTGGCCCCCAACTCATGCTCTAGAAGGATGTAGGTGTCACACTTGCTCCATCAGAACAAGCAGACACTGGCACATGCCTTTGAGCACCTCTGTCCCTTCCAGTGTCACCAGGTGTTTGTGTGTGAGCAACTGACTTCCACCCTCCATCTCCAGTGATTATAATGGAAGCTTAGACCTTGGTATTGCATGCAGACACCCATGCTGTGCGCACTTCTGCCTGGGCAAAGGGGACTCCCACCTCCTGTGTGCTTTTTGTGGAGCTCACGGGAAGGATCTGAATCTCACTGCATCCCAGGGGCTTCTAAAGCAGCCTGAGAAGCCCAAACTAAGTCATCTAAAGCAATACCCAAACCATGGGAAAACAAACTCTATTCTTGTCCCTGTCTAGGTGTCCTGTCTAGTTAAGGGAATAGGGGCTTCCTGATTGTGACGCTTCCACCCTTCATAGATAGTCATCCTCTGATGAAATAAATTGCAATGCTGGAATCAGTCTCTCTGCACTCTTTAGAAAAGGACAATAGCTAGTTATTTTAGTCTACTTCAGAGAACATTTCCCAGGAGGAGGGAGCACAAGGGACAGAGAAATTCATGCCTTCAGCTGGGCCCCTGCTCCTGAGCAGGGCCAGGCTCCGGGGATGGAGGGAGCTCATGGCAACTGGGCAGCACTGCCCAGACACAGCTGTGTGCAGGACCAGCTCCTCTGCAAAGAGCAGCAGGGCTCTGCGCTGTGTCTGCTGCTGCTAACATGAGATGAGACAGAGAGATGTGAACTACACTGTGGAGTGGGAGGCCAGAGGAGAGCTCATTGTGGGAGAAATCTTCACAACTCTTGACACGGTAAGTCTCTGGCTGCAGGGCAATGCTACTGAGGTTCCTGGAAAGGTCCTGAAACCCATTCAGTCACATGATTGGATTTTTAAGGATCTGTCTCCCGGCTTCTCCTGTGCAGAGCATGGGGAGATGCTTTAGAGCCGGGATTCCCTGCCACACTGTCACAGGGACAGGGCATCCTGCTACCTTCTCCCAAGGATGCTGCAGGGGTGTGAAGCCTGGGTGTGCACACAGGACTGCGCAGGGCTGTAATTCAGAGCAGTCTCGCTGTGCTGCAGGGTGCTGTGTGCCCAGAGTAGTGACTCTGCTGCCTGCAAGGGTCAGCACTCAGCCTGTCTGGGAAATTCCCCACAGCGCTGTGGGGAGAAGCTCTAAGTGGGAGGAGAGGCCCCCATCAGGGCAGGTCGACCATCCTCTCAGGAGGATGCTGCATGGGTCCGGGCTGCCCACAGCTCCAGCTCACTCCCGGTACATTTCCGGAGGGGCCTTTCCAAAAGCAAAGTCATGGAAGGGGATATATGATAGGGAAGGAGCTGTCATGAGTCTGTGCTTTCAGTTTGATTCTCTTTGGGATTGGTGAAATGGGATTGGATCTGTCAGGTTTAGACACGGGACTGAGGCTCAAAAACAGTGACACTGAGAGAGGAGAAGTTCTGGGAGGGACTCAGCAAATGCCTTCATCCACCCCTCAGCCTAAGGACAGAGCCAGCATCACCTTTCCAGCCTCAGCAAGGTTTGTCTCACCTGCTCCTTAGCACCTGCAAAAAAGAAGGTGCTCTTGGGCAGTGTCGTTCACCCAGGAGGCTTTTGCAGGGGAGAGCACCCAGCGGGTGGGATGGGGTCTGTGAGCACTGGGAGGGGAGAGACGTGGGGACAGAGAAACAGCTCCCCACAGGGACAGCTCCAGGCAGCAGAGTCATGGTCAGAGTGTGAGAGGAAACTATCAACTCCAACTCCTCCTCTCCTCTCCCAGCCAGCACAGCCCTCTGCTCTCAAGGCTGTGGGGTGCAGGGCAGGAGTCGTTTCCTCAGCAGCCAGACATCCAGGAGAGGAGACACTCCTGAGTGCCCCTCTGTCCCTCCCTGGCCCTGCCTCCCTCCACACAAATATCATGGTATTGCTCTATGTTTCCCACCTGTCCATGCTGCCCTTGGGCTTCCCCTTGGACTCTCTGGGCAGGGGGGTTTCTGATGTAGTTCAGACACTGATCCTGTGGGTCCTGCCATGCAGACATGTCCTTGACAGTGAGGTGCCCTCTAACCTGTGGGTCTCTGGGCAATGCAGTGTGGAGTCTGGGAATGAGCCAACTCTCTGGTCAGGACACCCCATCCTTAGGACATTCTGCCATTTCGCTGGGGTGTCTGGCTGGGCTGCACATTGCCCTCCAGAAGGACACAGCTCTCCCATTGCAGCTGCGTGTTATCTAGGTGTCCCAGGCAGAAGACACCTAGATCCTGAGGCCACGCTGAGACATGCTGCTGGGTGGCTGGATGTGGGCAGCTGGAAGAAGACTGATGTGCTGCTGGCTAGAAGGGGAGGGCTGAGACCTGCCTCACATCCCCTCAGGAAGAGTGCTGATGGGCACTTTGCAAGTGCATTCCTCTGCTCTCCGCGGTGTCGTTTCTTTTTTGGGTAACACAAGTGCAACTGTCCTCCACCTCCAAGGTGAGAGCACAGGGCATCTGGGAACAAGGCAGAGGGACAGGCCAGCTCTGCTCCCTCTGCACTAAAGCCAGAGTGAATCCTTTTGCCTCTCCAGAATCACAGCTGCTCACTCTGAGTGCAGCAGCAATGCTGAGGATTTCTACCTCCAAGAATCCTCCTCAAGTGTGACAGGGTCAGCTAAAGAAAACCAAAAAAGTCTTAAAACTATTCATGAACCCACATTATGTGGAAGTGGGAGTGAAGGTGCTGAAAATGCCTTCAACATTATGAGTGGATTAATTCTGACTGGAACTGGGAATATAACAGTGTAGTCAGTCCTGTTCCCATGTCCGCAGTGCTGTAGGTCAGGGCTGACTCCTCTGGAGCCCATGGGCAGAGGCCCCTGCTCCTCACATCAAACTCAGCCAGCAGAAACCAGAGTTCAAGCCATGGAGCTCAAGGACGGTGCTGCTGAGATGGGGAGAAGTAACTTGTGCGTGTTTGGGGGAGGTTATGAGAAAATTTTGTTCAGAGAGATCTGTCCTAACTTGTCAATGTCTCTTCTTCCTCGAACAGTTCCCCTTTGCCCAAAAGGAGCAAATGTCCAACAGCAGCTCCCTCAATGAGTTCCTCCTCCTGGCATTTGCAGACACACGGGAGCTGCAGCTCTTGCACTTCTCACTCTTCCTGGGCATCTACCTGGCTGCCCTCCTGGGCAATGGCCTCATCATCACAGCCATAGCCTGCGACCACCACCTCCACACCCCTGTGTACTTCTTCCTCCTCAACCTCTCCCTCCTCGACCTTGGCACCATCTCCGTCATTGTCCCCAAATCCATGGCCAATTCTCTGAGGGACACCAGGGCCATTTCCTACTCAGGATGTGCTGCACAGCTCTTTTTCTTTGTCTTTCTCTTTTTGGCTGAGTATTCTCTTCTCACAGTCATGGCCTATGACCGCTTTATTGCCATCTGCAGACCCCTGCACTACGGGACCCTCATGGGCAGCAGAGCTTGTATCAAAATGGCAGCAGCTGCCTGGGCCAGTGGTTTTCTCAATGCTGTGCTGCACACTGGGAACACATTTTCACTACCACTCTGCAAAGGCAATGCTGTGGACCAGTTCTTCTGTGATGTTCCTGAAATCCTCAAGCTCTCCTGCTCAGACTCCTACCTCAGGATGGTTTGGGCACTTTTAATTGGTGTTTGTTTAGGCTTTGGGTGTTTTGTTTTCATTGTGCTGTCCTACATGCAGATCTTCACTGCTGTGCTGAGGATCCCCTCTGAGCAGGGACGACACAAAGCCTTTTCCATGTGCCTGCCTCACCTGGCTGTGGTCTCCCTGTTTGTCAGCACTTTAATATTTGCCTGCCTGAAGCCCCCGTCGCTCTCTTCGCCAGCTCTGGATCTGGTGCTGGCTGTTCTGTACGCAGTGGTGCCTCCAACAGTGAACCCCCTCATCTACAGCATGAGGAACAAGGAGCTCAAAGACGCACTGAGGAAACTGGTTCAGTAGGTACAATGTCAGCACCAATAACTCTCCCATGTGCATCTGCTCCTCATTCCCAGGGTATTTGGCAACATAGCTGTGTGTTACTCATGTCTGTCTTTCTTACCTATTTTTCTCTGTTACATTCTCCTAAAAGAAAACATATTTTGCTTTGTGCCACTTGTCCTCAGGAATCTCTCATTTGAATCTGACCCAGAGGCCGTGTTGAAGCAGGAAGCCAGGCTTCCGCCTTCATCAGCAGAGATGGGAGAAATTCAGAGCCCGCTAGTCTGAACTCCCTGGATGCCTTCAGTGCAATGAGGAGAGTTTCCCTTTGCAGTGTTTCTTTTGGTGCTGATACCAAGGGTGCTCAGGGGCACAGAGTCAGGCTCTGAAGAGTACAGCCATGTGCAGACCATGGGTCCTGTGTCCATTAGGAGAGCTCAGCTCCTGTGGCCACAGTCAGGCTGTGATCTCACACCCCTCTCCTGTGAGGGTGGCAGCCGGCTGTCACTATGGCCTAATCCATTCCCTCTACAGAGCTCCAAAACTCCAAGGAGAGTGAGAGTGGAAAGGAGGAGACTCTGGACGAAGTCTGTGGGCCTATTGATCCCTTACAGTTCAAGGATTCATTTGTTGGTGACCAGTGGCAGTGGAGCTGGTGAATGGTCTCTGAATCTCCTGCCCAACGCTGTCCCACAGGTGACAGTGCTGATTAGAGATGCCCATGCTTCTGGAGGGGAATCTGAGCCCCCAGGAGAGCTCAGGGGATCTCCAGGGACAGCGTGTGCCTGGTGTGGGCAGTGAGTGGAGCCTGACAAAGTGAGGGACAGTCCATGGTGGAGTCACCAGAAAGTAGAACACTAAATGCAGGTACGCATGGGGAAACAACGGCTCTGCAGTCTCAGGAAAGGCAGTGGGGAGCCAGGAGGTGCAGGGAAGAGTCACTGGAGAGTGATTCCTGCACCCTCAGGGAAGAATCACAGGCTGCAGCTTTGCCTGAGTTATGCTGTGGACATGCCTGTGCCTGGCCCTGCACCTCTCACGTCCAGACCTGTCCCTGTCCCCATCCTGCTGACCTGACTCCCCGTCTCGACCTTGGACCTGCCTCCGCACTACAGTCAAGAAAGCCTTAGAAAGGGATGCTGAGACCCAAGCAGCACCCAGAGAGGGTTTTAGGTGCAAAAGATGACCATATATCCACAGTAACGCTTGCCTGACAGCAAATGTAAAGGTGTAAGGAGACCTTCAGCTTTGGACCCCTACTCAGCTAACACTGCACGCAGAGTCTTAGCTGGATGAAAAAGTGAGGGCAGACACTTGGGTCAGATGTTACAATGCACAGTGAGGAGAGGCAGCTCCAGCTCCCTTGAGAGCTGTGCTGGAGTCTTTCAGGAGCAGGCTGATGTGAGGCTGTCACTGCCAGGGCGGGTGGGGAGAGGGCAGCTCCCTTCTGCCACACTGGGTCTGGGTCTGGGCACCGCTTTTCCCTGGGGAGCTCCCTGAGGAGCCGCTCCAGGGGATCCTCCACCTCTGCCCTGGCAGCAGCACAAGCGCTCAGGGTGCTGGGCAGGAAGTGCACAAGGGTGGAAGGGGGACAGGCTGCCCAGGGGTATCACTGAGACCTTGTCTGTGCACGCAGGGATGGAGTGAAGAAAGCCAGAGCTCAGCTGGAGCTGGAACCAGAGACCTTGGACGTGGAAAGGGCTGGGGCATTAAATATCTTTTTTGCCTCAGCTTTCCAGGCGAAGCTCTGCCTGAGGCCTCCCAGTTACGGGGGTGTGAGCAGACAGCCATGGTCTGGGATCTGCTGGGGTGTGGTGCAGAAGAGAGGCCGTGCAAGGCTGGCCTTTTCTCCTGTCTCTGGATACGGAGACCTGGAGGAGGATGGAGCTGGCCATGGAGCACCCCACAGCTGGGGTGAGCAGCCAGTGCTGGAAAGGGGTGATGTGAGGGGCTGGTGTGGGACGATGGCCCTGGGCAGCTTCCCCAGTGTGTCCATGCAACACAGGGAACAACCTGGGCTCTTCTCTTCTGCACCCTCCATGTCCTGGTGCCTTTCCCAGGAGACCTGCATTTGCCCTGCAAGCACACGGTTGTGTGCTCCCACACTGCTGTTCACGCACAGTAGCTGCCTGCTGGCATTTTTCCTCTCCTGAGTCCTTTCCAGCCCAGCCCAGCCCCTCCCCAACTCTCCCCACCTCCCCTGCCCTCTCCCCAGACCACCCAGCAGAGCAGCCCAGGCTGGGGGTGGCCCCGCAGCAGTGCCCACCACAGGGGGCTGCACAGCTCTGGGCACTCACCCCACAGCCCCAGCCCCTCTGAAGGGCACAGCAGGTCCTGGTGGGCAGAGAGGGGTGTCAGTCTCCCCATCAGCCCCTGGGGGGCCTGGGGGCCAGCAATGGCACAAGGAAATGGAGGCCACTCACTCCATGTCTCCACTGCTCTCATGACCAGCAGATCCTTACCCCTGGCTGCCTGCAGCCCCTCTGGGCAGCCCCTCTGCCCAGCACAGCACAAGAGTCCTGGCCCCGGGGCTCCTCAGGCAGCTCCAGTGACAGAGCAGCCTGCCCCAAGCTGAAACACAGAGAAACAGGTTTTCATTTGTTCCTCCCCACAAGCACACAATTGCTCCTTTGCTCTTATCTGCAGACATCCCTGCTCTCCAGAGGGCCTTTCCCCAGATCAGTGTGTCCATGCTGGCCTAGACGGCCCTTCCTGCACCTGTCCTGCACCTGTGCTCCCTGCAGGGCCCTGAGCTGGTGGTGCTGCTCTGCAGGGCAAGCGGGCTGTGGGGCCTCACTGTTTGTGCTGGTCAGGGCAGACCCAGCTGGTCCAGCATCACTGCACCTGACAACACCCTCCCCAGGGTCTGTGGCTGTGGAGGATGCTTGGAGCAATCACAGGGCATTTCCAGTGGCTCAGGGGTGGCATAGACCCAGCCCGCTGCCTCTCCTGAGATTGCAGAGCCCTGATTTGGTGCATTCCTTGGTTTAGCCTTTTGCTTTGGGTGACTCCACTTGGTTTTGGGAGACTCCACTCACTGCCCGTCTCAGGAATGTGCTGTCCCTGGAGATCCCCTGTGAAATTCTGGTGGCTCATACTCCCTTCCAGAAGGATGGGCATCCATCACCAGCCCTCTAATAGGTGGGACAGTCCCTGGCACAGGCGTCTTGAGCACTCACCCTCTCCAGGGGCACTGGGCACCCACAAGTGACAGCTGAATCCAGCCCTCATTCCCTCACACATCACCCAAAAGAGCTGATGCCCCTTAGCCCATGAAAAACGCAGGCACAGCAGCAGGTCTATTCAGGGGAAATTCCCTGAGCACATTCTTGGCTCCAGCTTGGGATGAAGAGCCCAACCTTCAGGCACAGTACTAAGGAGATCCCCTTTTATTACAGTGGTGCTACTTGGGAGGCCAGCTCTGACACAGTGATCAGCAGCTTTACAGAAGGCCTCTGGGTCAGACGGATGGGCTTTGCGCCTCTGGAGAAGTGGGAGGAATTCAAACATTTGTGTACAAACGTGGCTATCACAGACAGAATGCCCAAAGTACAAGAGTTACTGGAGATAAACTGAGATAACCTGGGAGTTGCTTGTGAGGAGAGATGGGCAGCTCATTGCTGCTGAACTAGTACCACCTGAAATATTTTCTTAAGTGCATCGAGCTCCTTGTTCCTCATGCTGTAGATGAGGGGGTTCACTGCTGGAGGCACCACCGAGTACAGAACACCCAACACCAGGTCCAGAGTTGGGGAGGAGAGGGAAGGGGGCTTCAGGCAGGCAAAGATTATAGTGGTGAAACACAGAGAAACCACAGCCAGGTGAGGGAGGCACATGGAAAAGGCTTTGTGTCGTCCTTGCTTAGAGGGGATTCTCAGCACAATTGTAAAAATCTGCACGTAGGACAACACAATGAAAACAAAACACCCAAAGTCTAAACAGGCAGTAACCACAGTAACCTCAGCTTCCCTGAGGTAGGAGTCTGAGCAGGAGAGCTTGAGGATCTGGGGAACTTCACAGAAGAACAGGTCCACTGTGTGGCCTTGGCAGAGAGGTACTGAAAATGTATTAGAAGTGTGCAGGAGAGCACGGAGAAAACCACTGGCCCAGGCAGCTGCTGCCATTTTGACACAAGCTCTGCTGCCCATGATGGTCCCATAGTGCAAGGCTTTGCAGATGGCAACGTAGCAGTCATAGGCCATGACAGTGAGAAGAGAATACTCTGCTGACACAAAGAAGACAAAGAAAAATATCTGGGCAGCACATCCCAAGTAGGAAATGACCCTGGTGTTCCACAGGGAATTGGCCATGGATCTGGCGACAATGACAGAGATGGTGCCAAGGTCGAGGAGGGAGAGGCTGAGGAGGAAGAAGTACATGGGGGTGTGGAGGCGGTGGTCGCAGGCTACAGCTGTGATGATGAGTCCATAGCCCAGGAGGGCAGCCAGGTAGATGCCCAGGAAGAGCGAGAAGTGCAAGAACTGGAGCTCCTGTGTGTCCGCAAATGCCAGGAGGAGGAACTCGGTGAAGGAGCTACCGTTGGACATTCGCTCCCTCTCGGCTTTGGGGGAAAAGACAGTGGCAAGTTACAGCAGTCTTCTCTGAGCCAAACCCATTGCATTTGTAATAGAAACCCCCACATTTTCTCTGTGCTTTGCATTCATTCAGCACTCTGTCTGGAGCTCTGCTTCATGCTGCCTGAACGTGACATGCAGCGCAGGTGCCTCTGCCCATGGTCTCCAGAGGAGTCAGTTTTGCTCTGTCAGAGGGTGTAAATGGAGGTGTCAATCAGCCCCACGTATTTGGTGGGATACCAGAAAATGGTCACCATGACGTGCAGAAGGGGGACCTGTGTCCAATGACACAGTGGGAATATTCTCTATTTACCAGAATGAGAGATGAATACAGCACTCGTGCCAGCTCTCTCTGAAAGAGAAGACCCTTGAGAGGGAGTCATCTCTCCCAGCCTTGCCCTCTTGAACAGAGGTGTCTGTATCTGCATCAGTCACACCAGATCCCGCTCCAGCAAGGCAGAGACACAATCAAGTGAAGGCAGGGACTGACCTGATCCTTTCTAGATGTCTCTGTCCCAATGAGATAGACCCTCTCCTCACATCAATTCACCATCTGTGGTCTATCTCCAGGCACTGTAGTGGGAGTGGGAAGTGACTGCCTCTGATGCATACATCCTGCAGCAGATTATGTCCACCCCATATGTGGAAGGGCTGTTCCACTTTTAGACACCTATTTTTTACAAAAAAAATGACCTGCAGCAGAGATCTGGTCATTGATTGATTTCGTTTTTAGATGCCTCCATCTCACCGTGGGAGCATTCTTTGATGGAGCAGAAATCTTTGGCATTTCAATTGCTCTCAGCATGAGCACTTGTGCATCTCAAGGGGAAAAAAGGGCTCGCTCTGACTTTGTACAGAGTCACGGGATCTGGTCTGTCAATGAGTCTTGCCCCTCACTGACCTGTGCTTGCACCTCTCTCAACCAAAGGACAATCACACTCAGACGTTCCTCTCAGAAAGAAACTGGACTGAGGTGAGAGTGGAGGACTTCAGGTTTTAAGGCAAGATTTCCAATTTCTTCTCTCTCAGGCCAGATATGGAGACAGTGATGAAGAGCATGGTAAGATCAGCTCATTTCCCAGCCCCACAGGGTACGTTTCCTGGAGCCGCACAGGTTTCCAGGTGCCTGGGGACAGCTCACTCCCATGCAGACCCCTCTGTTGCACAACTCGCAGGGTAGGTGTCTGAACTGCAGCTGAAAACCCTGAACCCCAGGGAGCCTGAGAGAAGAACAGGAGCATCATGGAGAGGAGGGGAAACAAGGAGCAACACCATGATCCTGCTGCCAAGGGAGGCAAGGAGAGAGACAGATGGGCATTCTGAAAAGCCTTCCCCTTATCCCCCTGGGTATGCCACCTCATAGACAGCCACATTTGCAGGGCAGTCGCTGTCAGCCCTTTTGTCAGGCAGCAGTAAATGGGCCCATGGCAGGAGATATGCCCCTCTCCTCTGCCACAGGTCTGGCTGCAGAGGAGGCGGCTCAAGCCCTGGGCTCCATGCCTTTCAGAATAGAGGCTCTGCTGGGTTTCCCTGCCCATCTCTACTGCCTGGAGCTGTCCCTGCCAGCAGCTCTTTCTCTGTCACAAGATCCCATCCTGCCCTGTGTGTGCTCAGTTCTGCCTTACAGAATCCTCCCAGGACAGGGCACTGGCCGGGGGCATTGCTGTTATCGAAAGTCCTAGGGAGCAGGTCACATAAATGCTGATAATGCCATAAAGGTGATGCTGATGCTGTTTGTAGGCTGGGTGAGGATGAAGGTGCTTGCTGAGGTTTTTCACAGACCTATTGATCTTTGAGAGTGAAGGTTTAGGAGTCCCAGTTCTTGGTCAGACCAGAAAACTCTTTCCTTTTGTCTCTCTGCCAAAATTAGGGAACTGGAAAGCACCTAGCCAAAAAGGAAAGCTCCTTCCATTTCAAGGAGCCCTCGCCCTGAGGTCCCTCTTGAAAAGTCCCCTCAGGAATGTGCTCAGGGTGAGCTGGAGCTGTGAGCAACTGTGACCCTGACCCACACAGCACCTTCTCTATGGGAGAATGAACCTGCCCTGCTGGGGGTCTCTCCTCTCACCCAGAGCTTCTCCCCACAGGGAGAAACTCTGCTCCCTCTCAGGCAGCAGAGTCACTGCCCCAGGCACGTGGCACACTTGGCCACAGGAACACTGCTCTGAATTACAGCCCTGGGCAGACCTGGGTGCATTCCCTGGCTTCACAACCCCAGAACCCATCCCTGGGATAACGTAGCAGCATGCCCTGTCCCTGTGATGGTGTAGCAGGAATCCTGCTCTGAAGCATCTTCTCCTGCTCTGCACAGGAGAAGTCAGGAGAGTGATCCTTAAGAATCCAATCATGGGATGGGCTGGGTTCAGAAGACCCCTCCAGGAACCTCAGTAGCATTGCTCTGCAGCCAGAGATTTACCGTGCCAAGAGCTGTGAAGATTTCTCCCACAATGAGCTCTCTTCTGTCTTAAGAGGAATGGTTATAGTACACTTGCTGATTAATATAAACCGTTTCTTTAGCTGGTTATATTTACCAAATATAAACAATGCTACAGTCTGTAATGCTGCACTGCAGGCACTAAAAGCATTTCAGCACTTCTATTTGTACATCTGTGCCTTTTTCTTAATGAGGAGAAAAATAAAGCATGAACAGACTTGGTGCTGTTCTGTTCCTTTTTACTTTTAGGCAGGAAATGTGTTGTTGTTTGGCATCCCTGTATTACAGCATTATTATGCCTTTAGTGGAAGCACTTGAGAGCCATTAAAGCATGGACAGACATGTTACGTGGTTGGATGCTCATCTGCCACATAAGAGGATTATCTCCCTTTGGGTTATGTGATGGTTGCCTCTGTGGTGATCTACCAGCAATGTCTAGTCAGTGCCCACATCTACTGCTAGCACTTTCCCCCTGGGGGCCGGAACTGCCTGAGTGGTGCTCTTCTGATCAGACACCCAGAGAAATGCATCCTGGGAAAGGATGATTGCCACTTTGTTCATGGGGTAGAGGCTTGTCTGCTTATGTGCTTGAGGTACCGCCTGCAGGCAATGGCCTTTGATCTTCCTGAACAAAGAACCTGGTCAGAAGGAGCCTGTGGAAATGAGACAGCAGGCTGTGAGCTGGGGAGCTCTTCAGACATGCAGAAGGTTGTCACCTCTTACAAAATGAACTTTGAAATTATGATTCATAGCCAGGCTGCTTTGACAGTGCCTGCCCTCAGCTTTCCTGCCTGTGTCATGCTGCTTGTGCTCCAGACTGACTTGGACACCAGCATCCAGGAAGCCCAAAGAATAGCACCAACTATCATTTATATTCCACATGTCCGTGTACAGTGGGAGGCTCTTGGCCTCTCATTGAAACCTACATTTACTACACTGTTACAGAACAGTCCAGCATAGACACCAGCTTTGTAGCTTGCAACACCAGCTGGATGCCATGCAAATGTCCCCAAAGAGCTATTCCTGTCAGTAGCTTTCCTTCTTCAGTTTCCTGTTCAGTTACGTATCCTCGAAGCACCTGAATGCTGTGCTTTCCCAAGCAAATGGATACGGTCATCACGCAGGCACCCCATTTGTCCAAAAGTGTTTTCTGAGTGAAGAGATTCACTCAGGCGCAGCCTTCCCCCCCATTCCCACACACACAGGCTTCTTAGACAGATGTTTAATTTTGCCTGGGAGAATAATTATGGCAATTTCAGGATAGTTATTTATATCTTGAGCCAAATGTATGCAATGTTTGCAAAGTGCATGGCAATCAAGATCTTTTTTTCCAATAGCATGTCTTCTGACAGTCTGCCATTGCAAAAGATAGGTGTCACAGTGTTCATAATAGAAATGGATATAGCATTTGAATGCCTTAACTACAATATCAGTTCTTTCTTCATAAGGGCCAAACCTTTACAAATTAGGAATCTGAATTCCATCTTGTGTTTTGGTAACTTTGGGAAGACAACTGCACTGATTTCCATCAGCAGACTTCAGTAGGAGTACATCCTCCACTTTCTAGACTTCTGGGGGGTTGCCATTAACAGGTTACACTTCTGGTGATGATGTTTTCCTGAATACAGAAACACAAATCTTAATCAGATGTGTTTATCCCACATCCTTTTCTGCAGAGATGCTGCCCAGCCAGGCACTGCCCAGCCTGTATCACCGCAGGGTGTTGGTCTGCCCCAGAGGCAGGCCCTGCTGTTTGTTTAGTTTTGAATTTCACAAAGGTACTGGCCACCCATTCCTCCCGCCTGCTGAGGTCCAGCTGGATGGCAGCCCTTGAGCTTATGACTGCTTTCCTGATTAAGTGCCATCTGCAAATGTGATGAGAGTTGTGTTCTCCAGGACACTGATAAACTTATTTTTATACAAGAATATTCTTGGAGACAGCATCAAACTCCTCGCTAAAATCATCCTAATGACATCCACTGCTCTCCTCTCCTCACCAAGTGCAGATCTTTTATCACAGAAGGCAATCAGGTTGGTCAGGAATCATTTCTCTGCACTAAATCCATGCTGGCTTCTTCTCTTTCAGGTGCCCAGAAATGTGATGCAAGAGGATTCACTCCATGAAACACTCCTCACCAAAGTGAGGCTGAACAGCCTGCAGCCCCCTGGGTTGTCCTTGTGGCCTTTTCTGATCATGGGCACAACATACTCCTTCTTCTGGTCATTGGGGCCTCCCCTGATCTCCACAGCCTTTCCAAGATGATAGAGACTGGGCTTGTTGTGATAGCAGCCAGCCCTCTCAATGTCCTCAGGTGCGGCCCATCCAGTCCCAGAGACTTGTATGGGTTGAGTTCTTGCAAGTCATCCCTCCCTCAGTCATCACCCAGCATTGGTTGTTTTTTTCCCCCCTCTGGACTCCTGACTAGGCACAACAGCCTAGGAGACCTTGTTGGGGAAGACTGAAGCCAAGAAGGCCTTGAGCTCCTCACACCTATCTGCATGTGCTGTTAATAGATTCCTTGCCTGATCCAGCAGTGAGCCATCATTTTCCTTTTTAGTCTTTTCCTGAAACTGAAGCTGTAGCACCTCTTCTTCATGCTCTTGATGTTCCCTGCAATTGTCAATCCTAGGGGAGCTTTGGCTTCCCTAACACCATCCCTTCTCACTGGACAATATTTCTAAATACCATCTTTGCAGCCTCTCCTTCCTTCTGCTTCCTTATTGCCCTGGAGCTCAGTCCTGAGGTCCCAGTGTAGCCACGCCGATCTCCCAAGATGTCTACTAGTTCTACTGAGTACCACTATGGACTATTTCTGTGCTTGCTGGGTGCTGTCCTTACAGACCTGCGGGCTTTCCTGAGCTGCTGGTCCCTTCAGAACTGCCTCCCATGGGATCCCCCACCAGTCCCCTCAACAGGCCCAAGTCTGCCCCTCTGATGTCCAGGGTCTGTGCTCCTCTACTATCCTTCCTCACTCCACTCAGGAGCTGGAACTCTACTTTTTCTTCGTCACTGGAGGCAAGGCAGACACTGACTGTACCATCCCTGATCAGTTCCTCCCTGTTTGAAATTTTCAGAGACGAAGAAGCATCACAAATCGTGCATTTGTGCTAAGAAGCTGTCCCTGATGCCCTCCAGAAACCTCCTGGCCTGCTTGCACTCTGCTGTTTGGCCTTCCAGTTCATGTCAGGGGGATTAAAGTCCCCCCGATAAGAACCAGGGTCTGTGATCCACAGACTTACTCACACTGCTTAAAGGAAACTGCGTCCACCTCCTCTGTACCTCCCATTGCAATGTCACCCTTGTCACCCACAAGCTCTCACCCAAATCCTTGCCTTAATGTGTGAAGAGCTCCACGTCTGAGCTGCCCCTTCACACAAAGGGCATCCCCTTTCCTCATCTTCCCCGTTGGTCTCTCCTGAAGAGTTTGTACCCTACCATGAGAGCTCTCCTACCGTACAAGTGATCCCACCACATCTCAGTACTCTAGCAATGTATCAGTCAGATTGGTCATGGTGCAACCTGTTACCAGGAGCCAAGGGCACTGTGTGTGCGATGGCCCCACTTCAGAGCAGAGCCATGCTGGTATACAAAGCAGGTGGCAATGTCATGGTGAATGGAGGTTCCCACTAAGAGAGCAAAGCCTGCAGGGCCCAAGGCCAGGGAGAAACAGAGCTGGGCTGTGCAGGAATGGCAGGAAAGGAGTTTGCTGCCTGAGCTGACTCTGCAGCACCTTGGGGCCTGTGACAGAGGTGAACTGATGTCCAGGCACGATAAGGTGCCACTGAAGAAATCCCTGGTCTGGACAGCCTGCGATACAGTGACCCTGTGGACCTTATTAGCACAGTCCCTGTTTATGTCAACTGGGGGAGAAAGGAGGGTCAGGGAGAAGAAAACTAGAAGGTTTTAAGAGCGCAGGGACATGAGTGGAGACCTTGGTGTGATGTGCCTCCCATTCATGCAGCACGCTTGGATGTGGGCAGTACAGACTGTGCCCGAAAGCAGAGGTAGGATTCATTTGTTTGGGTACAGGTAGGAAACCCAAGATGCCCGGGTGCACTTGCCCAGCAATCACTCCAAAGGGGCATGGTTTTCCTCTAGGTCCCATGCTGTATCTGCTAGAGACATGTGGTTGTGCTGGACACCTCAGACATCTGACATGGCCCTGCCAGCCTATTTCTCTGTCATTAGATCAAGTGTCTGCACTGGATTACATCAGGATTTTGCACTGTAGGGATCTGCTTGTGTCACAGCTTCCTAGTGAGTGGTGCTCTAGCAGTATTAGGCATCTGGGGTCATTTGAGATGGCCAAGGAAATTCCCCAGCTGGGCCCCACCTCATGCTCCAGAAGGATGTGGGTCTCATAGTTGCTCCGTCAGAGCAAGCAGACACTGGCACATGTCTTGGACCACCTCTGTCTCTTCAACTGTCCCCAGGTGTTTGTGTGGGACTCCCACCCTCCATCTCAGGTGATTATAACATGAGCTTAGACAGGGATCTCACACTCAGACATCTATTTTGTGTATACTTTGGCTGGTGGAAGGAGAATCCCACCTCCTGCTTTTTTTTGTGGAGTTCGTGGGAGAGCGCTGAATCCCACTGCATCCCAGGGGCTTCTAAATGGGCATGTGATGCCCAGATTGACTCATCTGAATCAAAACCTGAACCATGGGTAAATGACCTCCCTTCTTGTCCTCGAGTCTGTCCTGCCTAGTTAGGAGTGAGACATTTCCATCTCTTGCAGATAACCATCCTGTGATGAGACAAATCGTAATGCTGGAATCAGTCTTCCTTCAGTGTTGAGAAAGAGACCAATGGTGATGATTTTAGTCTACTTCAGGGAACATTTCCCAGGAGGAGGGAGCACAAGGGACAGAGAAAGTCAGGACTTCAGCTGGGCCCCTGCTCCTGGGCAGGGCCAGGCTCCTGCAATGGAAGGAGCTGATGGCAACCAGGCAGCACTGCTGAGAGACAGATGTGTGCAGGAGCAGCTCCTCTGCAAAGAGCAGCAGGGCTCTGGGCACTGCCTGCTGCTGCTGACATGAGATGAAAGAAGACAGCGAGAAGTGAAAGGCAGTGTGGAGTGGGAGGAGAGAGGCGAGGTCATTGTGGGAGGAATCTTCACAGCTCCTGACACAGTAAGTCTCTGGCTGCAGGGCAAAGCTCCTGAGGTTCCTGGAGGGATCTTCTAAACCCATCCCATCCTATGACTGATAGATTCAGGCATGAATTCAGTGACCTCTGGTCTGTGAGAAACTTCAGGAAACCCCTTCAACCCCACCTCAGCCTACAAACAGCACCAGCAGCACCTTCACTGCTTTGTAAGAGTTTTCCTGACCTGCTCCTTAGGACCTGTGAGAACAGAGACACCTGTGCCCAGTGCCCTGTCCTGGGTGGTTTCTGTAGGGCAGAATGGAGCCCACAGAGGGTGGGATGGGGTCTGTGAGCAGCAGCAAGGAAAAGACGTTGGGACAGAGTAAGAGCTGGCAGCAGGGACAGCTCCAGGCATCAGAGATGGGCAGGGAATGAGAGAGAACTGTGAACGGAATTGTCCTGGGAGAATGGATCTGAGCAAGTCTTACTCAGTCTCTCCAATGCAGACAGCTTCTTCCGAGCAAGCCCCCCATGTCTCTTCTGCACCCAGCAGAGCCTCTGCCCTGACAGCCATGGAGTCCAGGGGCTGAGAGCAACTTCCCTGCGTTGTCACCGTCTGTGAGGCAGCATGCCCATGTGGGTAAGGTGAGGGCTTTCCTGAGTGCCCATCTGCCCCTCTCTCCTTGCCTCCCTTGGCAGCAGGATCATGGTGTTGCTCTTTGTTTCCCATCCTCTCCATGCTGCTCCTGTTCTTCTCTCGGGCTCCCTGGGGTTGGGGGGTTTTCAGCTGCAGTTCAGACACCTGCCCTGCAAGTTGTGCAAAGAGGGGTCTGCTTGGGAGTGAGGTGTCTGCAGCCCCCTTCTAGCCTCTGTGGCTGCAGGAAATGCAGTCTGCGGGGTTGGGAATTGAGCTGACTCTCACTTAAGGAGACACTATCTTCAGTCCTTAATGTCCTTTGACCATTTCCCTGTCATGTCCTGCCAGACTTTGAGCTGCCCTCCAGAAGGGCACTGCTGCCTCATAGCATCTCTCTTGTGTCCAGGAGACCCGTGAGGAATCTGCAGAGATGCTGAGAGTATGGAGCTGGTGTTGGGGAACTGTATATGGGCATCTGAAAAGAGCCCTGTGTGTCCTTGGCTAGAAGGGGAGTGTGGAGACCTCCCTCTGGTGCCCTGAGAAAGGGAGAGATGGTTGGAGATCTGTGGTTTGGAAACTGGACTCGTCTGCTCTCAGCAGGGGCTGGTTTCTTTTCAGGGCAACATATGGGAGTGATCATCCCCCAGCTCCAAGAGGTGCGAGGAAAGGACAGCTGGGAACAAGGCTAATAGACAGACAAGCTGTCCTCACTCTGCACCAAGCGACAGGGAATCCATTTTTCTCAGGATGCACAGTAGAAATGCTGAGAATTTCTGCCTTTGAGGATCACTCCGCAGGGGTGACAGGGGCATCTCAAAGAAAATAAACACTGTTAAAAAATCCCATGAACTCTGTTCCTCAACCCTCATTCTTTAGAAGTGGTGGTGCAGATGCTGAAAAGCCCTTCCACAGGCCCAGTGGATTTCACCTGACAGGAACTGTGACTGTCAGAGCTAGTCACCCCCATTCCCATGTATCCCACCACTATACAGCCGGACTGACTCCTCTGGAGCTTATGGGCAGAAGTCCCTGCTCCTCATAACGCACTCTGCCAGTACAAACTGGAGCTCAAGCAAGGGAGCTGCACACAGATCCTCTCTGTAGAGAGACAGTGTGGGGGGGGTGCATGAGAACTGCAACATTTGGGGGGGTTTTGTTGCTTGAAAAGTCTCTCCTAACTTCTCAATGTCTTTTCTCCTTTGGACAGTCCCTCATGCCCAGAGATAGCAAAATGTCCAACAGCAGCTCCCTCAAGGAGTTCCTCCTGCTGGCATTTGCGGACACACGGGATCTGCAGCTCTTGCACTTCTCGCTCTTCCTGGGCATCTACCTGGCTGCCCTCCTGGGCAACGGCCTCATTATCACAGCCGTAGCCTGCGACCACCACCTCCACACCCCCATGTACTTCTTCCTCCTCAACCTCTCCCTCCTTGACCTTGGCACCATCTCCACCACTGTCCCCAAATCCATGGCCAATTCTCTGAGGGACACCAGGGCCATTTCCTACTCAGGATGTGCTGCCCAGGTCTTCCTGGTTATCTTCTTCTTTGGAGGAGAGTATTCTCTTCTCACAGTCATGGCCTATGACCGCTTTGTTGCCATCTGCAAGCCCCTGCACTACGGGACCATCATGGGCAGCAGAGCTTGTGTCAAAATGGCAGCAGCTGCCTGGGCCAGTGCTTTTCTGTATTCTTTGGTGCACACTGGGAACACATTTTCCATACCACTCTGCCGAGGCAATGTCGTGGACCAGTTCTTCTGTGAAGTTCCCCAGATCCTCAAGCTCTCCTGCTCAGATTCCTACCTCAGGGAAGTTGTTGTTATTGTTGTTAGTGCCTGTTTATTCTTTGGGTGTTTTGTTTTCATTGTGCTGTCCTACGTGCAGATCTTCACTGCTGTGCTGAGGATGCCCTCTGAGCAGGGCCGGCACAAAGCCTTTTCCATGTGCCTGCCTCACCTGGCTGTGGTCTCCCTGTTTGTCAGCACTGACATCTTTGCCTACCTGAAGCCCCCTTCCCTCTCCTCCCCAGCTCTGGATCTGGTGGTGACTGTTCTGTACTCGGTGGTGCCTCCAACAGTGAACCCCCTCATCTACAGCATGAGGAACAAGGAGCTCAAAGATGCCCTGAGGAAAGTGATTTCATGGACATTTTTCAGCAGTGGTAACATTGCCTTTGCTCTCCACAGATGACTCCCCCTGTGTCCCGTACCAGGACTGAGCGTTTTTTCCTAACTTTATTTTTATTATGAGTATTATTACTATTATTAGTAGTATTTGTTATCATGTTGCTACACAAATGCTTGGATTCATTGCACTTTTCCTGAGACTGCTCTGTCTCACCTGGTACCCACATTAAATTGTTTCAAACACTGGGTCAGAGCTGACTCCCTCATAGTGTCTCTGCAATAAAGAAGATTCTACCTGGTGCAGAGTCCGAGTGCTGGGCTTCCTCCAAATTTGTTGGCAAGAATAGGCCCAAGGAATTGCACCCCAGAAGCACCTGCTGCACAGGATTCTCCATGCGTTCATGAGCAAAAAGCTCATAATAGTGCAATGATCTCTTAGAGACCAAGGGCTGGGTTTAGGGCTCACCCGTCAGTGTCCAGTGACAGTGGAGGAGATGAATGGTCATGGATTTAAATACCCAGAAATGTTCCACATGTTAAAGCACAGTGTCAGATAACCATCCTTCTGGCGGGGAAGCTGGAGGTGCCAGGAGAGCTCCGGGAATCCCCTGGGACAGTGTGTGCCTGTGGTGGGCAGTGAGTGGAGCCTCACAAAGGGAGAAGTCCTTCAAGGTGGAGTCACCTGAAGGTAAAACCCTTAACCCAGGGATCCGTGGTCAAAGGAGGACTCTGCCATCCCAGCAGAGACAGTGGGGACCCATCTGGCATGGGGAAGAGAGACTGGAGAGTGATTCATGTCATCAGCAATGAAATACCAGGAGCAGGATCTAGAGGCTCACCTGGACACAACTAGTACCCTTGGAAATTCTCCATAGTGCCTCCAAGCACCAGCCACATCCGCAGTCCCCTGGAGGGATTAGAGGCCATGAATCTCATTTGGTTGGGTCTGCTTCCCACCCTGACCAGCATGGCCAGTGCAGAGTCACCCCGTGGCCCTGTGGCCCCACAGCCTGCTTGCTGTGCAGAACAGCACCTCTACTCAAGGCCTTGTAGGGAGAGCAGAGGAGGGGATGTGGGAATGGCCAATGAGATCAGAGAAGGGATTGGGAGAGATGAGAAGGAAGTGGAAGTGGGCTCGAAAGTGTCTTGGAGAGAGAAATGATGACATATAAGTCAAAGAAAACATTCAGAGTGTGTTTACACTGAAGTGAGCGCACAGTGCAGAGCCAAAAGTCTTTGCTGTCCTGGCCCTCCACATGGCATGGAAGTGGCTTAAGAAAGATTAATGCTCCCCACCCTCCCAGCTCCTTGTGCCATCGTCCATCCTGATAGGTGGCACCAAAAGGAAGGCTGGGAGCCCTCGTGGGAGCTTGTGTTGAAGGAAGCAGCACCCAGGAGCCATATCAGCTTGCTGCTGTCCCTCGCACCCTGTCCCCAGCACATCTCCTTCAGACAATCTGTGTGTCTTCAGACACCCTGCGTGCTGGTCCATACCCCAAATGTCTCCCCCAGACAAGGCTCCATGCCCAGTTGGAGGACTGTGCATCCAGCTGTGAGCCCAGGGAGGATAAGCCCTCTGCTGGGTCCTCTGCAGGGCTGGCAGGGAGCATGCAGAGGAGGTCCTGGGGCCGTCTACTGGGCCTGTAGACCATCCTCCTCCCATGGGGGCCCCTCATACTGGGTCTGTCAGAACAAAGATGCAGCCCAGCTTGTTGTTGCATGAACAGAGAGGAGAAAGTGCCCCAGGAAACTCCTCACACACCCAGCCGCTCACACCAGCCATTTGCAGCACTGGCCATTGCCCATGGTGCTGGTGAGGGGTGATCTTGGAATGTGACCAGCTCCATCTGCCTGCTGGGCTCAGCACTTCTGTGGGGGGAGGGAATGGCCATCCTGCCTGGCCTCTCTGCAGGCTCAGTCCTCCGCAGACCCCAGAGTATGGCCTTCTGCTAATCCCAGGGGGACAGGGCTGGGCCTGGGCAGGGCCCACCAGCCTTGTGGGAGGCTGCTGAACAGGAGGGCCATAGTGGCCAGGGCACCAAGGGCTGGGCCAGTGCAGGGATGAGGTGCAGGTGGGAGCCACAACACTCCAGAAGCTCCCAACAGTCGTGGAGGGCACTCACTGCTGTCAGCAGGGCTGGGGGGTCTCTCGGGGGCTGCAGCCATCAGCACCGCCTGCCAGGACTCCTGGACCCAGCACAGATGCTCAGTGCTCAGTACCATAGTTTACGGTGCTCCCTGTCTCTTGTGTCACCATCCTCTCTCAGGAGCACTGCTGGGTGCATCACTCCCAGCCCGCGTGTGGAAAGGAGCTGCTGGAGCTTCTCTTCTCAGCCCTGCTGACCCCAGCTCTGCCCTGGTGTCAGCCCACAGGCTCTGCCCTGGGTCATGCTATGTCTCCATACGCTCTCCTCTGACACCATGTAGGGACCTGCAGCATGTATGTCTGCTTAGAGCTGGCCACCACGGCCCACCTGCACGGTCCCAGGAGATCCCAGCAAGGCTGTGCTTGGAGGTGAGGCTGTGATTGTCCTTGGTCAACGTAGATGGGATGGTGTGGCTGGGGGCCAAGGGGAGGAAAGCACAAGAGACAAGTTTAAGAAAAAAAAAAAAATAGTCACCATGATAGTGGAGCAGTAGTGGGGCCGGGGTCAGGAGATCTTTAAAAACTCTCCTGGAGAAAGCACTTACCAACCTGATCTAACTGTAAAGTTAGACCATCTGAGAGCAGATCGTGGTGCTGGAGATCTTCAGCAGGAATCTCCAGGGCTGGAATTCAGAGCAGTATCAATGCACCCCAGGGTGCTGTGTGCCCAGGGCAGTGACTCTGCCGCCTGCGAGGGTCAGCACTCAGCCTGCCTGCAGAGCTCCCCACAGCACTGCAGGGTGAAGCTCTGGGTGGAAGGAGTCACCCCTGGCAAGGCAGGTTCCTTCACCTGCTGAGATGGTGCTGCCTGGGTCAGGGCTGCTCTCAGCTCCAGCTCACCCCCACGATATTTCCAACAGGCCTTTTCTAGAGGACAGTCAAGGCAGGGACAGGGATTACCTTAAACGTAAGGTGTCTCCTGAGTCGGTGCTTTCATTTTCCTCCTGTTTGCAGAGTGCTGGCAGGGAAAAGCCATGGGAGAGAGAAACAGCTCCCAGGAGGAAAAGCTCCGAGCAGTGAAGAAATGATCCGTGAATGAGAGGAAACTAGAACCATAAATGCTGTGGGAGGGGGAATTTGGAGACCTCCCTGTCATGCCCTTCAATGCAGACCTCTTCCTCTAAGCAAGCCCCCTGGGTCTCCTCTCCCACCCAGCACAGCCTCTGCCCTCAAGGCCAGGGGGGCCAGGGCATGAGCTGCATGCTCTAGCCTGAGCTCCAGCAGAGGAGCGGGGCATCTCTCCTGCAGTGTGCCCATTTCCCACTGTGTGACAAAGGGGCTGAGAGAGACTGTCCTGTGATGTTGCCGTCTGGGAAGTGGTGTGCACAGCTGGGTGAGGGGAAGGCTTTTCTGACTGCCCATCTGTCTCTCGCTCCTTGCTTTCCCTGTGGTAGGAGCATCACAGTGTTGCTCCTTGCTTCTTCACCTCTCTGTGCTGCTCTGGTTCTTGCTCTTGTACCCTCTGGGCTGAAGGAGGGTGGTTCAGCTGCAGTTAAGGCATTGACCCTGTGGGTGCTGCATGCAGTTGTCTTCATGGCAGTGGCATGTCCAAGTCCCCTTCCAACCTTCTAGGCAATGCATTTCATCTGGTAGGGGAATGATCTCATTCTCCCTTAAGAAGAAGCCCCATCTTTAGCCCTCTTGACTGTCTCTCTAGGGTGTCCTGCCAGGTTGCCAGCTGCCCTCCAGAAGACCAGAGCTCTCCCGTAACATATGTGTGATAGCTGAGAGTCCTTGTGCTGGTCATGTGAGTCAGAAACATCATCAAATGCTCTGAAGAGCTCTCCATAGCACTCTCTCCACATGTGGGCTGAGAGAGAAGAATCTGGAAAGCTTCACTTTGAAACGGAACCCCTCCACTCTCAGGTCCATCCCCTTTCTTTCTTAACGTAATTTGTGAGTGTGATTGTCCTTTAGCTGGGAGAGTTGTGAACACAGGGCAGAGAGGGGCAAGACTCATGGACAGACCAGATCCCCTGACTCCGTACAAAGTCACCGTGAGCCCTTTTTCCTCTCGGGGTGCACAAGTGCTCATGCTGAGAGCAACTGAAATGCCAAAGATTTCTACGCCATCCAAGAAGGCTCCCAGGGTGTGATGGAGGCATCTGAAAACTAAAGAAATACAGAAACAGACCCCTCCACTGCAGCCCATTTTCTGGAGAAAATCACTGTTTACATGTTCACAGCCTTTCCACAAGACAGGTGGATGTAATCTGCTGCAGGATGTGCACCTCAGAGCTAGTCACTTCCCAGTGCCACTACAGTGCCTGGAGAAAGAGGGAAGATGGTAAACTGACATGAGGACAGGGTCCATCTCATTGGGACAGAGGTGTGTGGAAAGGGTCAGGTCAGCCCCTGCCTTCACTGCCCTGCTTCTCTCCCTTGGCAGAGTGGGAGCTGCTGTGATTGATCCAGAAACAGACACTTCTGATGAGGAGGGCAAGATTTGGAGATATGAATCCCTCAGAAGGATCTTCTCTTCCAGACACAGCTGCCATGAGTGCTGTATTCGTCTCTCACAAGGATAAAAAGAGACTATTGCCGCTGAGTCACTGGACATAATCCCCTTCACTCAGCTCATGCTGCCCATCCCCAGGGATGCCCACCAAATGCACAGGGCAGTCTGACATCTCCATTTGCACCCCCCAGCAGAGCAGGGCTGACTCCTGCGAAGCCCATGGGCAGAGGACCCCATGCTACACAGCATCCTCAGCACAAACCAGAGATCAGGAAAGGCAGGTGAGCAAGGTAAAGGAGAAGGGCAATGTGGAGGGGGTGCTATGAGGAGGAGACTGGGTTTTGCTCAGAGAAGCCTGTTCTAACTTGTCAGTGCCATCTCCACTGTCCTCTTTGGACAGTGCCCTGAACCCCAACCACATGGGAAGGTGTGGAGGTGTCCTTGGGCTTGCAGGGCTTCCAGGGGGACCCCAAGGGCATGAAGGTGCCAGGGAGTTTAGTGGTGTCACTGAAGTCCTTGGGGAGGAGGCAGGCAGGTGTGCAGGTGTGTTAGGACCTGCAGGAAACGACAAAGCCCAGCCAGGAGCATTGAGGGCCTGGAGGGACAAAAGAGGGAGAGGAGGTCAAGGCGACTTGTCTGGAATCATGATTGTGAGGGTGTTTCTGTCGCAGTGGGAAGGCCCGTTGGTGAAGATGACCAAGGCTCGTCTGCTCCTCACACTATCATCCTGTGCTGCTCATCCACATGGGCACCAAAGGCATTGCCTGGGGAGACCTACAAAGCATCAAGCACAACTACCAAGCTCTGGGGGTGATGACTGGTGGATCTGGGGCCCAGGTGGTTTTCTCTTCAGTCTTGCTTGTGAGGGTGAAGGGCTCGAGGCGGTCTGGACAGATCCGGTGTCAGCAAAAGGGTTTTGTTTTTATGACTATGGAGCCGTCTTTGCTTGGAAGACATTGGGTTAGGCTGATCAGGCAGGGCAAGAGCATCTTTGCTGACAGCCCGGCAAACCTGGTAAGGGGAGTGTTACACTGGGAACAACAGGAGGGAGAGGATGACCAACAGTCAAGTGAGGAAGTGGTGGACCAGGTTGGCAAGAAAAGGGTACAGGGTGGCATAAACAGGCGGGACCCTGTAATCCACAAACCAGGGCTGAAGGGGGCCCACCCCAAGTGAATCCTCATAAACAAGGACGTGCCTACAGGAAAGCATTACAGGGGAAGCTCCCATAGCCTCCTGAGAAATGAGCATGGCTGGTGCCTCTCTGAAGTGCCCGGACACTAATGCATGCAGCATGGGGAGCAAACACGAGGCATGAGAGGTCTGTGTGCTGCTGCAGAGTTGTGATCTCATTGGGCTCCCAGAGACATGGTGGGATCGCTCAGAGGACTGGAGCTGCGAGGGATGGACACAGGCTCTTTAGGAAGGACAGGCAGGCAAGGCGAGGAGGGGGAGTTGCCCTTCATGTGGGAGAGCAGCTCAAATGAAGGGAGCTCTGCTTGGGATGGATGATGAGCCAGTTGAGAGCTATGGGTCAGGGCTAGCAGGCAGAGCAACATGGGTGACACTGCGCTGGGGATCGGCTACAGACAGCCAATCAGGAAAAAAACAGCAGACGAGGCCTTCTTCAGACAACTGGAAGAAGCTGCACGTTTGTAAGCCCTGGTCCTCATGACTGGGGACCTGTCGCAGGGGTGAAGGAGGGGGGAGAAGGTTATTGGTTATTAGTTATTATTATTATTATTATTTCTAGGTTTATTGCAAAAAAATTTATTGAGGATGGCCATACAGTGTAGTCGTAGCAAGCGAATCTTACTGCACATTTGTTAGTGCCCGAGTCTCGTTTTTTTTTACCACTCCAATGGTTTCTTGTCAGAGGTTCTCTTAACTCCTGAGAATAACCTTGAGAGGCGTCCCAACTCCAGGGGAGATTCTCCGCCGTGCAGCCCGCTGCCGTGCAGGAGAGCTCAATGGACTCTAGGCTGCAGCACTATTTATGGGCACGGAGTTTGACTCATGGTCATACAATATTTGGTGTGGAGATGTACCTTTTTTTGCTGACCTCATGCCGTGTTGGGGAAAATATCCCCCCTTTTTGCTGATTGCATGCCCATTTCTGGTCTCACCAGTTGCAACCAGTATGGCCTACTTCCTCCTGGTCAGCCCTGGGCGCTGTCAGTTATTTGCAGTTAGCTGGGGCCTGACATAAGGGCAGAGAGGGGATAGTTGTGCTCCACTGAACTTTGGGCTCGAGATGGGAGGAAGGTAGTTGCCCTCCACCACAGGTCCTTGTAAACAGCCTTCGCTGTTGTAAGAGCGAGGGGTGGGAGAAGAGAGAGTAAAGAAAAGTTTGTCAGGGAGGGAGGTTTATATCAATAAATGGAAGAAGTAAGCGTGAAGATGAAACTTGGTACTAGAGAACCAATAAAGTACGTTGTTATTGCTGACCAAATTGAAGGACTCAGCCTCCTCTTCCTCCACCAAAAAGATCCACAAAAGATGAATGTGCACTGATTCAATCCATGCTATTCCTTAAGTGATTCAGGACCAAGGAAATGTGTTGTCTATCCTTTTAGGTAAAAGATCTGCATGGGTTTGTGTAGCCTTCTTTGCCTTTCAGGCTTCCAGGATTGTTAAAACAGTAGTGAATTATGTAGTGGGAACAAAAGTGAGAAAGGATTTGTTAAAGCAGCATAAGAGAAAACTTGAACCAACGTCTGCATTTGTTTCTCTCTAGGCCACAAAGCTTATGTTAATCTTTTGATATTTCAGTGTGGACGTCATTCAAACCCACAGCTGAAAAGTGAGGTTACGTTGTCCCAGTTATTTTTCTCCATTGCTCTTACTGGGCTGGCCAGGAAATCTTCTGACCTGCTGAACTCAGTTATGTCTCCAGGACCTTTGGCTTGAGCCAGCAAAGGTGCTGCAGTGCTGTGGTGGCAAAAAGGAAATGCTGCCCCCAACTGTGTTTCATAACACTACAGCGAGATCACTGGAGAGTTTATTTGCAGTCTGGGTTAGAAGGCAGCACACAAGGAAAGATGAAACCATTGGAATGAGTGAAATAACAAAAATAAATATCATATATGTACTGGCGATAATGCTGTAACTTTACCTATCCAGTTTGCAGTTCTTTATATACAGCTCCTGTGTTTCAATGCCCATGTTAAGTTTTTGCCTAAAAATACTGTTCTGCTCCTTCTTCCCCTCCTGCCTTCTTTGCTAACTGTTGACCAGTTTCAGCTGAGCATGACAAATGTAGAGATCTCCATGTTTTTGAACTCTAGGCATCATGAAAATGAGGGTTGGGGTAATGAAGGGATCTGGACAGGTGGGTGCTGAGGGAGAAAGTTGCAATTCTCCCCCATATTGGCTACCTGACCCCTTGCCCTGCCTTCATTTGGCTGGGCAATGCCCATGTGATGTGCTGTGAGAACCATCACTTGCTCAGCCAGCATGGTGGGGACCAGCAGCCATGGCAGGGATTGGCAGGATTGCTTAGGGGAGATACGATACAAGTGAGCAAGAAACAGGCTTTGGTAGTTGTCCTGATCTCGGAACAGCTTACTACTTGCTGGAGGATGGAGAGTAATAACCAAAAAAAAAAAAAAAAAAAAAAAAGAAGGGGAGCGAGAGGGGGTAGGGGAAAAGAAAATATAAAATCATTAATATAATTTGTCTTCCTTGGTAACTTTATTTTTAAACATCTTGTTTTGTGATTATTGTTCTAGAAATGCTGATTGTCACCCAGCATGATACAGGCCAGGGCTCTAACCAGCAGGAGAGCCAGGCTACAGGCAAAGGTCTCCACTGGAGCCTGCAGGAACAGGTGCTCTGGAGAAGTTGGCAGCTCCTACCCTGGGCCTGTCTGCTCTGTTTGCTAGCACCATCTCCCCTGAAGAAAGATGCACACCGGCACCTTTTCACTTCTTTAATCGCCTAGGATTCATTGACTCAAGTGAGGTAGGTGGAACTCATGGTAAGGAGGTGGCCTGATTTTAATGTGCTTCCTATCATTTCTGCCTGAAAAATCCACATTTCTTTTAGACTGAAGGACATCAAATGATGCTGTTGTGCATGACCATCATTTTCATTCCAAATTTGTTGGGGCCCTTGCGGTACTTCAGAACAACAATCTGTATGAAATATAGAGTATGGAACTACACTATTTAGGATTAGTTGCTTAGCACAACTTGCTTAGCATTAGTAGCTAAATTTGCTGAAGCCTTAGGCCTCAGGCTATAGCCACTGCTACGTGCTTTGAAGTAGTTTTACCAAGGACACTGGTGCAGCTGGGAATGATACATCCTGAGAAAGTACAGATAAGCTAGCAGAAGCCAGTGGGAACCAAGGTTAAGGGCTAGACAGCTTTGCTAAACAAGCAGCAAGGTACAAGGCATGACCGCTGCGTGCGTGATCGGTGCAATGATTGGCTACCTGTGACATAATCTGTATGAACCACAAATCAAGGGCCAGAGCGCCGAATACCTGCACTTATAAAATGGGCAAATTGCTGAATAAAGAGGGAATTGAACCTGCATTCTGTGAATGCGTATGATTCGTTCCCGTCACTCCCGCGGACCGCGACATCTGGCGACCCCGACGTGATACTGCGGAGGAGAAGCTGGCTTTGCTAAGAGTTCGAGTAACGGGAGTGGATACCGCCCGGGAGGCTCGTGCCCGGGGAAAACGAGCCTGGCCGTCTGAAAAAAGACGGGAAAAGAAAAGTCATAGCTACGCAACTCTTCTGACCGGTGAGTCAGGCGCCCTTGTGAGGCGGCGGGCGGTATGGGAAACGCTGTATCAGCGGTAGAAAAGGCCACGTTAGAAAAATTGCTACAAGTGGCAGCACAAACAGAGCAACAGGTGGAGCGCCAGGCGCTGGTGGACTTGCTGTGGTGGGGAAGGCGGCGCGGTTTGTTACGGGAGTCCAGCCAGGTCTTTAGCGCGGAAACCTGGAAGAAGGTTGGGAAGGAACTGTGGGAATCCATCCAGAACGGAGAAAAAGAGGCCAGGCGTCTGGCCAAAACATACCGAGACGTGCGGCTCATGATCGAACAGCTGCACGGGGAGGCACAGGCGACTGCTGCCATACGGAGGGCCCTGCAGGCAGAGCCCCCTGCGGCGGCACTTTCGCTGGGGAGTGAGAAGGAAGGAGCGGAGTGCGCGGTGCCCGTCTTTGATACACCATCCACGGGGGGGCCCTCGGTGACAGATGAGCCCTCCCTGCCGTGTGCGGCACCTCTCTCTAAGCTAGAGCGGGAGGCTTGGGGGACTGGCACAGGATATGAGGACTTGCCACCGTACAAGAAAGGGGACGTTGCTGACGCCTTTGCCGCCCCCCCGAGCCGTCCGCTCCCCCCATGGAAGTGGATCCAGCCGCTGTGCCATTACCTGAGGAGGAAAGCGTTGATCTGACTGAATATTCAAAAAAAATGGAGGAACTGTTGGAGGAAATGAGGAGGCTGGATAGGGGGTCGAAAAAGGCGCATGTGAGGGAGGCGTATAAGAAGGCGCATCAGGCCATTGTGGACGGCCTGAAAGCGGTTGAGGAACGGTTCTCCGGGGGTCCTGCCGGCAGATCCCAGGAGAACCAAGAGATCGCCCCCAGAGACTGGGTGATTACCAACGTACTCAAAGGGACGTGGTCCCTTGAGCAGGCGGAGCAGCATCTGCAAGCCTGGAAAAAAAACCCTTTAACACAAAAGGAGTATCGAACGATTTTGGACCGTTTACCGAGAGCACTGGAGAAAGCCCTGCCACCTAGGGACCCTGACTTTGACATGGCAAAAAGGCGGCGCGGGATCATTCAGAATGCTGAGCTGGTTGGGGACATGCAGTTTTTCCCTATAGTAGCCCCGGTGGTGACCACGGGTCAGGGACAGACGAGGTGGGAGCCTCTGGATTGGCAAGTGTAACAAAGCTGCAACAGTCGGTAATGCAGTACGGGATAAACAACCACCAAGTGCAAGCGCAGCTGAGAGCCCTGGTGAAATATCAAAACTTGGTGCCGAGCGACATCCGCGCCCTTGCCGAACTGATTTTGGGGCCCGCCCACCTCTTTGCTGGTGTTTTTGAATAAGTGGCAGGAACTGCAGAAATTGGTAAAAGAAAGCGGAGTTCAATCTACTCATACTATCACATTCCTAGAAGCGCTTTCTACTACGTATATGATGACTCCCTGTGACTGGAAAGCGTTAATGAAAATGGATTTGACTAACACTCAGTATGCTGGGTGGCTTTCGGACTTTCGAGACAAATGTCCCGTACAGGCGGTTGATAACTTGAATAACGGACAAGGAGTAGGCTATAACCAATTGGCTGGAGAGGGGCTGCATGCGGATCCAGCAACCCAGACGGAATATAATAGAGAAACATATGAGAGGATTGCAAAGTTCGTTTTACAAGCCTTGCGTGGACTGACAGGTGCAAACGCCGATTCAAGTTTGTCCTTTGCAAAAGTATTACTGGGACCTACAGAACCGTACCCTGCGTTTGTTGATTGGTTACATGCAGCAACTGAGCGGCAGATTGAGAATGAGGAGGCTCAGGCACTGTTGCTGAGGCAGCTTGCTTTTGAGAATGCGAATGCTGACTGTGCGAGAGCCTTGCAGGCGATTAAGAACCGAGCAACTTGCACTATTGCAGAGATGGTGCGGGCTTGTCAAAATGCAGGCTCTAAACACCACAGCACTGAATTCCTTGCCGCTGCACTGGCGGCTCAGATGTACGAGCAAGGGGGAACAAAAAAGAAAAAAAAAAAAAGAGGATGTTCCCGTTGTGGGGCAGCACCGCGCTGGGGGGGGGGGGGGGGCGCGACGCGGCGGCCGCCCCTCAGCGCCAGCACCAGCACCGAGCTGCCGCCCAGCCTCCCCGCCTCCCCCTCCCGCTCCTCCCCCCCCGCGGTAGCGAGCGAGCGAGATGCCGGCCGCCAGGGCTCAGGCTAAGCACGAGCAGATCCTGGTGCTCGATCCGCCCACCGACCTCAAATTCAAAGTAATGCTACAACCTTTTGACTATGACCCTCAGAGATAATGGCTCTAATTCTCTTCCTTCACTTCTTGTTGTAATTGCAGCCGGTCCAACTGCAATTAAACGATATTGTCATGCTTAATGACCTACAAAAAATATTAGGAGCCATTAATTGGCTCTGACCAGTGCTAGGACTTTCCACGGAACTGCTACACCCCCTTTTTGAAAAGCTCAAAGGGGACACCTCCCTAACCTCCACCCGAACTTTGACACCTGAAGCGAGAAAGGCACTACAGTTATGTGCCCGCGCTCTGGAGGACCGCCAGGGTTGGCGACGTGACTTCTCATTGCCTTTTTATTTAGCTCTGATTGCCAACAGCTTCCAGCCTTTTGCAGTATTATTTCGATGGGACACAAAAAGCACAGATCCCTTGCACATTTTGGAATGGATTTTTCTGTAACATATTCCACCAAAAACCTTATGGACTCTTACAGAAAGGTATTCTAAGCTTATCATTAAGGGCAGGGAGAGACTGCAAACCATGAATGGCTGTGACCCTGAAGTTATTTATATCCCAGCCACTACAGACAACTTGAACTGGTTAATTTCAGAGGACTGGGGTTTTCAAATCGCCCTTGCTGATTTCACTGGGCAGCTTTCCATTCATTATCCTCGGCACAGGTTATGGGCAGAGGCTGGCAGCCTACCCCTAGTCGCTGTCGCCCTGTCCCGGTTCCTGGTTTAACTGTCTTCACCTTCACCAATGCTTCGGGCAGATCTAAAAGGGCTGCTATCATGTGGCAGGACCCTGTCACGCAACAATGGAAAACAACAGTACGTACACAGGAACGAGGGTCGGTACAGGTACTGGAGATGGTGGCCATCCGTATGGCTTTTGAACTTTGTGCCAAGGAACCTGTAAATGTTGTTACTGATTCCTGTTATGCCGCGGGCCTTGTGCAAAGGTTGGAGGCCTCCTTTCTCCACGAGGTCTCCAATCCATTGCTCTGTGCAGAACTTTATGCTCTTTGGACTCTTATTAATCACAGAAAGCATGACTTTTATGTTTTACATGTACGCTCACACACGGACCTGGCCGGACCCATCGCTGACAGAAATTGACGCGCTGATGCTGCAGCCATGCCAGCGGTGGTACCCAACCTTCTGGAACAAGCCAGACTGTCTCACTCCTTCTTTCATCAAAACGCCCGCTCCCTGAAAAGGCAGTTTCAACTACCCATCCAGCAGGCCAGAGACATTATCCTATCTTGTCCAGACTGTCAGCAGTTCGCCCCAATGCCTTCGAAGGAAGGGGTGAACCCTAGAGGTTTAAAGACTAATGAATTATGGCAAACAGATGTTACGTATATTTTAGAATTTGGTCATCTTAAATATGTACATGTCACAGTCGACACCCGTTCTTGGTTTTTGTGGGCCACGGCCCACACTGGTGAAAAGGCTGGGGATGTGACTCGCCATTGGCTTGCCTGCTTTGCAGTCTTGGGGGTGCCAACAACCATCAAAACGGACAACAGCCCAGCCTATTGCTCAGGCCGTGTACGTCAATTCCTCAATACATGGGGCATCTCTCATGTAGCAGGCATACCCCACTCCCCAACCGGCCAAGCCATTGTTGAGCAGTCACACCGCAGCCTGAAAGACATGCTACAAAAAAAAAAAAAAAAAAAGGGGGAGACACTGCTCACCCCACAAGAATGACTACACAAAGCGTTATATGTCCTTAATTTTTTGAATTGTGATGAAACAGGTCATAATAATTTCGAACGTCAGCAAGCCACAGACATGAGATCAATACAAAAGCCCCCAGTTTTGGTCAAAGACTTGGTTTCCGGCCAATGGGTGGGACCAATGGAACTGATAACTTGGGGGAGGGGAAATGCTTGTGTTTCTACAGGAACTCGGTTACGATGGGTGCCGTCGTGACGTGTATGACCTTATGTTGCCTCATCCTCGGAGCAACAAGCACGCCCGTCGGACCAGGCACCTGAAAACGTGGCAACATCTGGGTGACTCTTGCGAATGTAACCAATATGGACACCTTGTTTATCAATGACGATGCCATCAGACCCTTTCCACACTTGCTTGACCGGACTTCCTCTTGATATACAGCGCATGGGGTCTCTTTACAATGATACTGTGTTAACAAATTGTAGTGCGCCAGGTACACTTCAGCCCAAATGGTGGTGGTGTGATGCAGAATGGAGACACAGGAGTGGAATATTTCCACATGGTATAACAATATGCACAATATACACAATTTTCCTGCCTTGCCACTGCAGCCACAAGAACTTGACTTATTGGGAATTACACAGGCTGCAGTCTGCTTTTATCTAAATTATACTGCAAGGGCACCTACCAAAGAGGGTGACGTTGATGTATCTCCCTCAGGCATTTATGCCAATACATCTGTATGGTGTAATCACACCACCTCAGGTCAAATAACACCTGGACCACAACCCATAGGGTTGGCTGCTAAGATATTCTTAATTTGTGGTCAGAGAGCCTGGAAAGGCGTACCAGGTAAAGCTGTGGGGGGACCATGTATCTTTGGACTTTTGACAATATTCCATCCCGAAAAATGGTTAATTGATGGAACGGTCCATCTTCGAGCAAAGCGATCCACCCACAGCTTTACGTCAGGTTGCGATAGTAACGTAGAATTTTGGAATCCAGAACGTATCTTGAGTAGTATTTTTGCAGGAATAGGGACTGCTCATGCTTTATCACAACTTAACAGATTAGGATGCAGGCTTGCAAAAGAAGCAAATGCTACTAGTACTGCTTTAAGTACCTTATTAACAGACGTAGATTCAATTAGATATGCCACCTTACAAAATCGGGCTGCAATTGACTTTTTGCTATTGGCCCAAGGCCATGGCCGTCAAGACTTTGAAGGAATGTGTTGTATGAACCTGAGTGATCATTCTGAGTCAGTACATATAAGCATTGCAAAATTGAAGGAGTTAACAAAACAACTGCAAGAAGAAAATGGTGAAAACTTGTGGGGACTGTTTGATTGGTTGAATATGCTTGCCATAGGGCCTTGGTTAAAACGCATACTGATTCTAGGACTTATTGTAATTTTTATGTTTGTTGCAATACTAATCTGTGTACCAGATGGGAACCAAGGTTAAGGGCAAGACAGCTTTTCTAAACAAGTAGCAAAGTACAAGACATGATCGCTGCGTGCGTGATCGGTGCAATGATTGGCTACCTGTGACATAATCTGCATGATGATTGGCCTAGCAAAGTGTGTCTGTGAAACCACTGAAGCAGCTAACTTTTTAAATATGCTCAGAAATAAACAATAAATGTCTCAGGACGCAAACCCTCCTGAGTCCGTGCCATTCATCCGCCACACATGCAGCACCCTCTCAGCAGGAGAATGAACCAGCCCTGCTAGGGGTTGCTCCTCCCACACAGAGCTTCTCTCCACAGCACCGTGGGGAGTTCCCCGGGCAGGCTGAGTGCTGACCCTCACAGGTGGTAGAGTCACTGCCCCAGACACACAGCACCCTGGGGTGCAGGGACACTGCTCTGAATTACAGCCCTGGGCAGACCTGGGTGTACTCCCAGGCTTCACAACCCTGCACCAGCCCTGAAAGGAGGTAGCCGTGATGCCCTGTCCCTCTGACCATGTAGCAGTGAATCCCTGCTCTAAAGCATCACCTCCTCCAAACAGGAGAAGCTGGCAGAGCTGCCCTGACAGACCCTTTCAGCTGTCGAAGGTGCCAGCTGCAGAAGAACCTGCCAGGAACCACAGCAGCGATGTTGTCCTGCAGCCAGAGACTTACTGTGTCAACGGCTGTGAAGATTCCTCCCTGCAGGGAGCTCTCGGCCATCCTCCCATTCCCAGCTGTCTTCAGCTTCTGAGTCACTCATCTGATCCTGGCACCTGCAGGCAGTGCCCTGAGTCTTGCTGCTCTTTTAAGAGGAGCTGCTCCTGGACAGGGCTGTCTCTCTGCAGCGCCTGCCAGGTTGCCATGGGCTCCGACAGTCCCAGGAGCCAGGCCCAGCTGAGGAGCAGAAGCTCAGCTGAAGACATGACTGTCTCTGTCCCCTACGCACCCTCGAGATGCTCCCAGGGCTCCAGGGCTGACAGTTCCTGAAAGGCAGCAGAGTCACTCCTCACAAATGTCCACTGAAGGAGACTAAAATAATCCCCAATGGTCCCTCTCTAAACCGTGGGGAGAGACTGAGTCCAGCACTGCAGTTTGTCTCATGACAGGACAGTTTTCTAAGGGAGGAGGAGACATCCCACTCTAGAAGGCCCTGCTCCCATCTCATAAGAAGACAGGACACCTGCACAAGGAGAAGAAGGGAGTTCATTTACTTGTGCTTCAGGGATTGATTTAGAGCAGTTATTCAATACATCTAATGCCCATTGAGAAGCCCCTGCGATTGAGTGGGATTCAGTTCCCTCCCCTGCGCTCCACAAACTCATAGGACACGGGATTCCCCTTGCCCAAGTTTTAGTGTGCACAAAATGCCTGTCTGCATGGGAGCTCCTTGTCTAAGCCCCCACTGTAATCAGTGGAGATGGAGGGAGGGAGTCAGCTGTACACACTCACACCCCTTTGGACATTTGAAGTGCCAGAGGTGGTCCAAGACACGTGCAAGTGTCTGCTTGCTCTGATGGAGCAACTATGAGACCCAAATCCTTCTAGAGCATCAGCTGGGGACCAGGTGGAGAATCTCCTTGGCCATCTGAAATGACACTTGATGCCTACTACTGCAAGAGCTCTGCTCACTATGAAGCTGCGGACGTCAGAGGAGCAGACTTGGGCCTACTGGGGGGCCTGCTAGAGGGATCCCATGGGAAGCAGCACTGAAGGGCAGGGGAGCTCAGGAAAGCTGGCAGATCTTGAAGAACAGCATTCTCCAAGCTCAAGAATGGCCCATACTGATACTCAGGAAAACAAACAGACATCTCAGGAAATGGGTTTGGCTAAACAGGCAACTCATGACTGAACAATAGGAGGGAATGGGAAGCATGGGGAGGTTGCAAAGGAAGACTTTAGAAATATTGTCCAGGGAAGTCGGGAAGCGGTTAGGAAAAGCCAAAGCTCCTCTAGGACTGACACTTGCAAGGGATGCCAAGGGCACAAAGATGAACTGCTGTTGCTTCCATAACAGCAGATGCAGATAGGTCTGGGGAACTCAACGCCTTTGCTTCAGTCCCCACCAACAAGGTCTCCCAGGCCATTGTTCCACAGTCAGCAATGCCAAGGTGAAAAAAAAAAAACAGCAGGGCATGAGCGTTGAGTCAGGGTTTACTTGGGAGAACTCAACCCATACAAATCTACGGGACTGCATAGGCTACAGCCAAGGATGCTGAGAGTTGGCCGCTATCTCACAAGGTCACTCTTCATTGTCTTTGGAAGGCTGTGGAGACTGGGGGAGGTCCCAATGACAGGAGAAAGGCAAATGTTGTATTCCACTTCAAAAAAGGCCAAAAGAACAACCTGGGGAACTACAGGCTGTTCAACCTCACTTGGATCGGGAGTGTGTCATGGAGCGAGTCCTCTGTGATCACATTTCTGGGTCCATAAAGCAGAAGAGGGTTACTGGGAACAGTCAGCATGGATTTATCGAGGTTAAAGCATGCCTCACCAACCTGGTGGCCTTCTATGTTAAACGAACTGTATTTGTGGATGAACGGAGAACAATGAAAAACAGTTACCTCGACTTTAAGAAGGCTTTTTACACTGTCCCCCTCAATACACTTGCATACAAGTTTGGGCATTAAGGACTGCATGGGTAGACAACCAGATGGCTAAAAACTGGTTGGACGATTGGGCTCAGAGGGTTGAGGTGAATAGGGTAGTTTTCTTCCTGGAGGCCAGAAGAGAAATGGAGTACCACAGGGTCTCTCCTGGGACCTGTCCTGTTTAACACTTTGATGAGTGACCTGGAGGAGGTAACTTTCATCACGCTTGTAGATGACTCCAAAGTGGGTGAGGGGCACCAGTCTTATGCTTGAGGACAGCCACTGAGAGGACCCTAGACAGGCAGGAGGAATGGGCTGCCACGAATCTCATGAAAATCAGCAAGGACAAATGCCAGCTTCTTGCATCTGGGACAGACCAACACCCTGCAAAGATACAGGCCGGGGACTGGGTTGCCATGGAGCAGCTCTGCTGAAAAGGACCTGAGGGTCCTGCTGGGCAGAAGGCAAAATGTGAGACAGCTGTGTGCCCAGGCAGCAAGGAAGGCCAACAGCAGCCTGGACTGTGTGAACAGGAGCATGACCAAGAGATCCATTGAAGTGATGACCCCCCTCTACTACTCACTCCTTAGACCAAATGGACACTAGTGCAGCCAGTTTTGGGCTCCCCGGACATTTTCTTAACACTCCCTCCTTTTATTTTTATGCATACCTGCCTTCAATGTTAAGCTGGTCTATATTTATGCCCGCTTACACATGAGAGGCAAGTGGAACATATTTGACCCATGCAGGAGACACAACAGAAAAGCACAGTTCCTACTGCCAGAATTAACATTAAAATTATTCAAACACGTCTGGTCCACGCTTCCAGATCCGGTAGCCATGACCACAACCACGACCAGACTGCTGCTAGGCTAGTAGACAGGGCCTGCTCTTTGGGTATTCAAAGGAAGATATGAACATATTGTTGAAGGACATTTACAGCATATTCAGTTTGTTTTGATTTATTTGCATAAAAACAACAGGCAGTGTTTACCAGCACACACATTCTTCCCTGCATGGCCAAGAGGTAATCTAAAGCCCATCGGTTTTGGACAGCTAATTGAGCGAGAGAGTTCACTTCCATTTGTAGATTTGTGAGGCATCTGCGGTAGCATTTTGAATGAATTCAAGGGTGGTGGAGATATTGACAACAGCTTTTTCTAACTCGGCCACGCCCAGCCCTGGAAACAGGGCCCACACCAATTGATGGAATTTTTTAGGTCTCTTCACCATGGGGTTAGAGGTGTCCCTATTTCTGTGCACTGGATTGTGATTGTGCAAACAGCCTAGTGTTCATTTCTTTGTTTGATAGGCAAAAGGGAGCAGGTGTCCAATGGTGCAGGTGCCGGCCCATCGTGGTGGTAACTCCTGTAGGCGTTGGTTCCACATAAGTAGAACCACACGGATGTCAGAATAGTAGGTTTCACTACTAGGATGGTCTTCTTTCTGTGCCCTGTTCCCCATCAGTCCCTGAGGCACAAGTGACCTCACAACCACAAACAGCAACAACAGGACCACAACTGAACTATCAAGCACTAAGGCACAAGTGACCTCACAAAAAAAAAAAAAAAAAAATTTCCCAAATGACCAGCACTGGCCTATGAGTCACAGAGACACAAGTGACCTCAAAACCACAAACAGCACCCTAAGGACCAGCACTGGCCTATCAGGCCGTGAGGCACAAGCGACCTCACAACCACAAACACCAGCCACAAACCTGACCTCACAAAAACATACTGCACCCACATAAACAGCACTAACCTATGAGACACTGAGGCACAAGTGACCTCACAACCACAAACACCAACCACATGACCAGCCCTGCCCCATCAGGCCATGAGGGACAAGTGACCTCACAACCACAAATACCCACCACATGACTAGCAGTGGCCAATAAGGCACTGAGCCACAAGTGACCCCACAACCACAAACACCAACCACATGACTAGCAGTGGCCTATCAGACCCTAAGGCACAGGTGACCTCACAACCACAAACAGCAGCCATGGGTCTAGCACTGGCCTATCAGGCACTGAGCCACAAGTGACCTCACAACCACAAACAGCAGCCATGGGCCTAGCACTGGCCTATCAGGCACTCAGCCACAAGTGACCTCAGAATCGCAAACAGTGATATCGTGTTTCCTTGTTGCCTGTCATTTATACATGCAGAAGTGGCCTAACAATGTTTATCAAAGGATGTTGCTTGCTGCTTGCCTATCCTATTCTGAGGAAGTAGTTACTTCACAGGCTTCATCAAAGCCACGTGCCATCTGCTGGCCTAATATATAGGAAGGCAAGAACAACCTCAAAAGTGAAAACAGCAGCCATGTGCCCACCACTGGCCTCTCAATACTGAAACAAAAGTGACCTCACAGTCTGCATTGAAGCCACATGTGTGCTGCTGGCCTAGCATGGACTGAGGCACACCATCCCCAGAAACACAAACAGCACTAATCTCCATACTGCTGCTCTACCAGGTGCTCCTGCACCTGTACAAAAAGAAGCAATGTGTCTGCTGGTGGCCTAGCAGATACTGAGCCCGAATGACTTCACAAACACAAACATCAGCAACATGCATCGAGCTGGTCTGTCAGGTGCTGAGGCTGAAGTGAGAGGAGAGGAGAAGCTCACCTGGGCCACTTGCATGTCCCTTGATTACGCTGTTATCACTCCCTACAGAACAGTCTTGGGCAAATGGCTTTCATCTCTGGAAAGACTCTCTCCAGCTCATGGCACAGCTCCACTCTGTCACCCTGCACACAAATCACAAAAGGGAACAATTGGTCTTGCTTTTCCTTTAGTACCATCAAGTCCCAGCTGGAAGCCTTTGCACTGAAGCACCTACACAATGACAGCAGGACACCACTTCCATTTCTAGTGCATTTCTAGGGACAGAGATCAGCTGAGGGAGCAGCTGCACTGGAATGGGTTGCTGACACTGTCACATCAACTCAGCACTGCACCAGGCGTCAACCTGACGCCAGACCTCTGCTCTGCCACCTAGTCTACAAACACACTGTCTCTGCCCCACAGAGCTGCCTCTTCTGCTCGATACAACCAGCTGCCACCAAGAAAACATGGATGCAGGACACTCGCCACTTGCACACTCCCCAGCCACTGCTCTGCTCACTGCCTTCCCTTGGCTCCTCAACGCAGGCACACAGCGAAGCTCTTGTGATGACACCACAAGGTGGCCAAGGCACTCTAGGCTCACAAGGCCTGTGCACATGAGCAGCACAAGATCAGGCAGGCACAGAGCTGGCTCCTTGGGCGATGCTGCTCTTTTCAGAGGGAAGGATCGTGTTTTGCTTTGGGCACAGCAGGCTTCTGCTTCCCACCTCCATCCCCTCAGGAACCTCCACCTAGGGATGGGGGGATGGGGATTTTGTTTAGTAAAACAAAGCTTACAGATACAATGGAGAAATAGTTGAGAGTCCAGAAGGCCTCCTGAGCCCAAAGGAACCTTGGTTCCTTTCCTTTACTTACTTGGACAAGGGGCCCTGGTGAAGGGAAAAGGGTGCAGAGCCTTTGACATGAGGCCCAAGCAATGAGACAGCCCCAGCCTGGAGGTCTGCTGAAATGACAGCTGTCCTGGCTGCACAGCCTCTGCAGCAGCAGTCCGGGCTCCACAGCAGCCTTCACAGAGCACTGAGGACTGGGTTCCATGGGCAACCTGGCCCTGGCCACATCTTCACCCCTCGCAGAGCCACAAGTCCAAGAGCTCTGAGACTTCCTCAGGTCAAGCTATGGACGCTTTGGGGCACTCACACAAAGGCACTCAAGACATGCTGGCATTTAGTATAAGGGTCTTGGACTCATCCTATATGGTACCACAGCCTTTGGGGAAAAGAAGGGGGCACAACAGCATTTGCTGAGCAGGCTGGCAGTAACAGCAGTTGTGGGATGTGGAATTTGCAGCACAGCAGAGGTACCAGGAGGTGAACCCACACCCCAAGTCACCCACGGAAGCCAGGCACATTCATGAAAGCCTTCGCATCCATACATAGCCTCTTCTCATTCACTTGCAGCTGCTTTCACAGAGGGCCCACAACGCTGGCAAAGATGTTGACAGGCACAGGGACACACCCTGGCATCCTGCCTCCACCCTCAGGGGCTCTAGGACCGTACTGGGAACCTCCATGAGTGGAGCAAGCTAGAAAGAAAGAAAGAATCGGGGTGTTACTGTCAGTTCTGCTGGCCTTACAGAGTCTCAGCAGGCAGGGGCAAATGTCTCCCCTCCATGCTGAGCTGTATTGGTGAGAGCCTGATCAAAACTTCCCTGGAAAAGGCCCCAAGATACCTCCTCTACTGGGACCTGCCTTGAGCAGGGCATTGCATCCCTACCTCCACGTCTCCCCCATTGCAGCCTCAAGGAATCTGCTCTTCTGTGACTCTTCCCAAAGGCACCAGCGGCTTTGGAGATTCCACCTCCAACGCTCACCAAGGACAGCTGTCTCAGAGCCACCCATTGCCCTGAGAGGCCTGACTTCTCGTGAGGTGGCATCTCCCCTCTCTGCAAGGGTCTGCGTAGGTACAAAGTGGAGAAATGGCTCTGACTGCTTTGATTAACTACCCATCTCTCTGAGGGATCGGAAGGGATTAGGGTCTGGGATGGGAAGATGCAACGAGGGTCCAGATGCAACAGAAAGCCTTGAAGGAGGGAGAAGAGGACTTTCTCCAGGGGAGTCAGGAAAATCCCAAAGACTCACGGAAGCATCAAGACCTTCAGAAACTGCAAGCCGGAACCTCAGCTGACAGAAACCACCAAACTGTGAGCAGCCCTGGCTCGCACCAGGATGCTCCAAGGAGGCAACACGGTCACCAACAGTCCTCACCCAGCTCTCCCAGAAGGACACCGTGATGGCAGACTGGGCGCTGGGAGCAGAGCACTGCTCTCTCCAGACACCTCCTCCCAGGCTCAGCAGCAAAACACTTGGGGCCACCACCTGGCTCCACCACAAGGCACCCTGCACTGTAACATGCTGCTACCCCTGCACCTCACAGAGGGTTGGCAGCCAACACGTGCCTCTGCATCAGCGACACACAGGCCACAGCACCACACATGGCAGCACACAGCGCACCCCCAAGTGCCCCACAACACACAAAGCCCAACTCTCCAGACCTTCCATTCCCTTCTAGGCCTCCAAGGCCTCGCAACAGGCACTGCCTCTGAACAGCCACTCACAGCCCTGGGCCTGCTCACTTCCCACCTCCAGGACACAGAGAAGAAGTACTCTCACAGGGGCTGGTCAGGCCAGCTCCTGCCTCTCGCTTGTGCCTCAACTTCTCTGAACAAGAAATCTCTTTCACAATGTGGCCCATACCTTTTTGGGAGGTGACATTCCTTCTGTCTCCTCCAACAGCCTTTGCACCCATTCTCCAATGACTGCATACGTGGACAGAAAATCAGAGGCCTCTAACATATTACAGCTCCAAAAGTGTCGTAAAAGCAGGTGGACACCTCAAAGACAGAGACAGCATTCAGACCTGGCAGGAAAATCTCACAAGCTCCCTGCTCTTTTGGCAGGGGCAATTTCTAAAGCACACACACCCTGGCAATAAGAGATTACTAACACCACTGCTCACACCAGCACTAGATTCATTTAGCAGATGAAAAAGTCTAGCTGGACTCCCTAGATGACCGGGAGGAGGCTGCAAGCTTCTACTTAGCAACAAGTGGAAAGGCAAACTCCCTGTCCATGTTCACCACAGAACATCATCCGCATTTTAAATGTAGCAGTACTAACTCATGATGACGGAGTGGGAATAAAATGTGTGTCAGATGATGGGGAACATCTACTTCTGCTTGATTAATGAGTTGCATTTCTGTATTGCTGTGGAGCTCTGCAGGGGTCAATCCTTCCTCTGAGCACACACAACAAAACCAGAAGTGACTTCACCACCAACATCCAAGACATGGGTCTTCTCCTGACCTGTCAGCTGCTCACACAGAGGTGACCTCACAAGTGCATACCCTCACCACATGCCTGCTGCTGGCCTATGCCCTTCAGAGACATACATTTCCTCCAAATGACTTCCCCAGCCACCAACTCCTGCTGGCCTATCAGGGACTCTGACAAAAGAGACCTCACAAGCAATGTCCACGCCTAGCTGCCTGCTGCTGGCCTATCAGGGACTCAGAAAGACATGACCTCACAGTCACCTTCACAGCCATGTCTCTGACACTGGCCTATAAACCTCTCAGACAGAAGTTATCTCACTACAACTTCCCCTGCCATGCGCCAAATGCTGACCTATCAGCTGCTGAGGCAGAAGTGATCGCAAAAGCTCATATCCCAACCACGTTCCTGCTGCTGCCCTACCAACTGCTCAGGTAGACATGACCTCACAAGCACCTTTTCAGCCACATCTCTGCTGCTATCCAATCAGTTCAGCACTCACAAGTGACCTCACAATCAACAGACAAGCCTTCTTCCTCCAGATGGCCTATCAGGTGCTCAGGCAGAAGTGACCTCATCATCAATAGCTGAGGAACGTGCCTCCTGCTGGCCTGTCAGCTACTGACAAAGAATTGTTTTGACATTGGTGATTTTCTGGCATAGCTCTCATAGACAGTGGTGACCTCACTACCCACACCCTGACCATGCAGCTGTGGCCACCTGCAGCTCCCCCTGCCTCCCCCAAGGCTCAGCCAGCTCCTGAGCTGCCTCCATGATTCATCTCATGGCTTCACAATGCTCATAGTGCAGCAAAACACCCATTACGAACCAGTTACTACCCCCAAAACAGATTAGCTTTTGCCCAGGTAGTCTCTACACGTAGACCATAAAACTAAGGAATTGGAAAAAGGCCTGCAAGTAATTCTTGGCAACATTTCTGAAAGGGATGATTTCATGGGATGAGCAATTATGAACCTGAAGACAGCAGGGCTTCATGTCCCAGGCAGAGGGAGAAGCCTTCCCACAACTCACAAGTCTGGTTCCTTCCCCAATGCTGGACAAACTCAGCAAATTCTCTACACATCCAGGACAACCAGCATTCTCCTGTTTTAGGCCCTGACAACTGGAGACACACGGAAGGACTCAGGCCAGGGCATCTCAGCTGGTGAAACCAGCAGAGCCACAATCCAGCAACTCTTCACCCTGACCTAGGAGCATGGAAAGAACAACGGCAAGTGGGAGCACTGGCCATTCATCCACTTTCAAGGCCCTTCACAAGCAAAACAGCTCCCACTTACACAGCTGCTCTGGAAACACCCCCCAGGCTGCTGCCAGGGTCACAGGTTTCGGGGCAAAGCAAGAGGCAGGGAGCAAAAACAACGGCTAAGGCACGGCGTGACATGCGAGGACAGCCTCTCTCAGAGCCACTCGGAAATGCCGTTTTCACAACAAACGAGGACATTGGGAAGGGCCCCTCGCGATGACACCAGCAGCCTGCTCACACTTTGCCCAGCAGCTCCCAAACGCAGTTCGGAGCAGCACCTGGGGCTGCGGTGGCAGCAGCAGCTCAGGAAAACATTTCCAAATGGCTCTCCGACCCCCCGCAGGGGCAAAGGTTCCTGCCCCCAACCCCAGCAGCCACCCCAGCCCAGCTGCTCGGGGCAGGCCGCCACGTCTGGCTGCAGGGCAGCTGCCCGCTCTGTCCCTGGTCGCTCTGTGCCGTGCTCATGGCCCCACCAGCCCCTGCTGCAGCTCCTGCAGGAAAGCAGCCCCGGGACCAGCACCGCTGCCCCCGCCCTGGCGGGAGGGAACCCGCCGGCAGCTGAAGGCGCCCGCAGCCCCACCAGCCCTGCTCACACCCACTCTCGTCTGCTCCCTCACTCCGGCTTTGCTCCCGCTTCCCTTCCACCTCTTTTTGTTTCCCCATGCTGGACTACAATTGTTTGACAGAGCTGTCAGTCAAATCCAGCCCCACCTTCCTCTTGCCAGCCAATAGGAAGGCAGCACCAGGGGCATTGCCATGGAAATGGTGCACCCTCCTGCCCTGGCGCCCAGCTCTGTCCGCTCCCCAACCCCTCTTCTGGGCGCCATCTTGTAGGCAGCAGGGCTGGGCCGCAGCCAGGCAGGGGCTGCTCTCTGCAGGACTGAGGAGCCCCGGGGGCACAGGGCAGCCAGGGGCAGAGCAGCTGTGGGCCTGCCGGTGCTCAGCAGCGGAGGTGTGCGTCCGGGAGGGGGCTGTGGGAGATGGCCCTGCTGGATTCCCCCCAGCACTGCCCCCCATGGATCAGAGGACAATGCTTGGGGTCAGCAGGGACTTGTGGGGTGGCCATGGCACCCCCACCTGTTTCCAAGCTGCTCTCCCAAACATGCTGTCTTTTGGGTGCAGGGGTTTGACCCCCCCCATTTGCAGAAGGACAGAGACTGTGGCCATCTGAGGACAAGATCTCTGAGCCCAAAACATGCTCTGCCAGGTTGGAAGTATAAAAGGATCCAGGGGGAAGGAGCAGAGGTTCTCCCAAAGGAGCAGACACCTTGGGGTTATCACAAGGTGAAGGATCCATTTCCCATATGGGCATTTCCAGCAGGCTCTTGAGAGCCCCATGGGAGCTGCAGGACACCCCAGCTGCAGGACGCAGGACCCCTTTCGTGCCAGAGCCAGATTCCAAAGGGGGACCCAGTCCCAGGGAAGCCTGGCCATTAATTGCCCCCCACCCTCCACAAGGGGATGGATCCAGCCCCACAGGATCCTTGGTGCTCAGGGCAGCCCCATCGCCAGGACCCAGGAGTCTTGGCTGCCACCTTGTCCCCTGACCCAGATGGGACCCTCAGGCAGCGTTCTAGTGGCAGCTCCCAGCCCTTTCCAGCCACCTTCACAGCCTGGGATCCACAGCCTTTTTTGCACTCAACAGTCGCTGTGCGACACCTCAGCAAGGAGCTCCTAAGGCCCTTACCTCAGGAGAGAGCTGCAGGAGTGCTGGGAAAAAGCAACTGCAGTTCAGGCTGATGGTCTTGGTCCGGCAGGTCTCGCTTGGCCCTTTGCCATCAGATTGTCTCTCCAGCAGGGGAGGAGGGATGGTCTTCCCGTCTCATCACCCGAAAGACGTTATCAATGTGCCCCTTCCTCTCTGCCTGTTGGTGAGGGGCCCCAACGTGGCCGTGCTGCCTCCTGTCCCCCATCCTTGCCATGCAGCAGCTCTGAAGAGCAGTAGTGGGGAGCTCGTGAACAGTGCTCAGCAGCTCCCGGGCCTCGCAGGGAAGTGAGGGCACTGCCGCACCACCGGGGAGACCTTCCTGTGATGTGGCACATCCCACTGTGACCTCACCTCGTGTCATCTGGGGGCTCAGTAGGTCACCGCCATGGAGATGGCACAGCCAGGGAGAGAGCTGAGAGATTTCCCCTCATGTTCTGGAAAGCAGTCACCTCCCGTCACCCCAGTTATTTTCCAAATCTTGCTGACAAATCCTTCAGGAACATCTCCAGATGGTGCCAAAGGCTGTGAGATATGAAAAAGGGAGCCCTGGAGAGGACATGTCTGTGTCCCTGCACTGTCAGGTCTCTGCACTGGGCAGAGCTGTGTGGGAATGTAGGGCTTTGGCATTTTTCAAAGACAGGATCAAAGTCACATGGCATGAAACAGCACAAAGTGTGTCCACAAGCTGAGATCCTTTGGTGAGCCTCCAAACTGATTTCTCCTGTGGGTCGCTCTTTTTGTAGAAGCAGCATGTAGGACAATCTGGGACAGGATGCAGCCTTCCTCCCTGAGGCACCAAAGCAGGCTCTTTGGTTTTAGAAGTCCTCAGCAAGGTTTCTCGGTCTGTGGTGCTTAAGATAGAGATGATATGCCAGAAAAGAGCAAATGTGCCCTTAACACACATCATCCTGAGAGCTTTATCTGGGACCCTGGTCCCTGCCATGCTTCATAGCCATGGTTACTGTAGTGCACGAACACGGTGCTGCCAATTATTAAGAATGAAAACATATTTGGCCAATGGTAAAAAATGTGTGAAGTTTTGGAAAGGAGGATTTTTGTCAATTATTGCATTGAGTTATTTGTTGAGAAGATTTCAACTTAGGACTAGAATCCACTTTTGGAGCTTGATTCATTGGACCACAGAGAGAGGCTATTGCTGCCTGAGATGCCCTGGGGTAGCTGTGTTCCCTTGTGGTGCTGAAAATTTTGGAGGTGGCTCATGTGGGACGTTAGCTTGTCATTAGGAAATGTATCTGAAAACAACTCAGTTTAGAGAACCTGTTTCCCTGCAGTGACTAGAAAGGGAAGCCCAAACAACTGGGTCTGGCATGGAGTGAGATCAGCCTCCTCCCTTTTGTCTCCTAAAATGAAGTGGCACTTCATTGACTGTGGAGGGAATGAAAAGGGAGTGCAGCTAGGTGTTTTGGGGACTCTTTTAAAATGTCACAGTAACACAGGTATGTTGAGAATTGTGCAAATTTCGCCATCCAAAAATAGACGAAGCTGGTCACCTTGCTTTCCTCACCAGTCGAGGGAGCCTGACACGTCAGAGTGCGACGTGCTCTGTGCAAAGAGTGAGGGGTGGCACGGACAGGCATCGGGCACGAGTGTTTTTCTGAGGACTGGGCTCTGTGCAAGACACAAAAATATCCTGTTTAGTGGTGTAGGCCTGATTATAGCTGAAATGTTTAGAAAATGACATTAAAACTGAAACAAGAAAGAAATTAAGACAAAGGCTGAAAGCAAGGAAATGCTTTGTTATTCTTTCCAGCTTTTTTTGTGTTCTTACTGTCTTCCTTGATTTGTTCTGTTTCTGTATAATAGTCTTTTGGGGTAATTCTGGATTATCTTTTTTTCTGAAAAGGCAAGATTTTTAGAACTGGGGTGGAATGCAGTCACAGGTTCACAGACGGCTGGTGGCATTGCAGGTGCCCTGGTCCCCTCTGCTCAGCCTCCCTCTGCAGCTCTGAGGGGCTCCGGTCTCCTGCAGGTCCCCTGTGAGAGCTGCCAGGCCCAGGCAGGTGCCTCAGAGACACCAGGACCTCTCCAAGTGCCACTGGATGTTTATGGTTGGACAGCTGAGCTCTGCCTGGAAGGGTGAAGAACTGTTCTCAACATTTCAAAAATAAATAAATGAGAACATTTTCATCAGCTGAAAGGACTGAATGATGTTGATGAGATCACAGAATCACAGAATGGTTGAGGTTGGAAGGGACCTCTGGAGATCATCTAGTCCAACCGCCCTGCCCAAGCAGGGTCACCTAGAGCACATTGCACAGGATTGCATCCAGGCGCATTTTGAATATCTCCAGAGAAGGAGACTCCACCACCTCTCGGGGCAACCTGTTCCAGTGCTCTGTCACCCTCACAGTGAAAAAGTTTTTCCTCATGTTCAGATGGAAGTGTCTGTGTTTCAGTTTGTGCCCATTGCCTCGCGTCCTGTCACTGGGCACCACTGAAAAGAGTCTGGCTCCATCCTCTCGACACCCTCCCTTCACATACTTGTACACGTTGATAAGATCTCCTCTCAGCCTTCTCTTCTCCAAGCTGAACAGGCCCAGCTCTCTCAGCCTTTCCTCATAAGAGAGATGCTCCAGTCCCCTCATCATCTTTGTAGCCCTTCGCTGGACTTGCTCCAGCAGTGCCACATCCCTCTTGTACTGGGGAGCCCAGAACTGGACACAGTACTCCAGATGGGGCCTCACCAGGGCTGAGGAGAGGGGGAGAATCACCTCCCTCGACCTGCTGGCAACACTCTTCCTGATGCACCCCAGGATCCCATTGGCCTTCTTGGCCACAAGGGCACATTGCTGCCTCATGCTTAACTTGGTGTCCACCAGCACTCCCAGGTCCTCCTCTGCAGAGCTGCTTTCCAGCAGGTCAACCCCCAACCTGTACTGGTGACTGGGGTTATTCCTCCCCAGGTGCAGGACCTTGCACTTGCCTTTGTTGAACTTCAGGAGGTTCCTCTCTGCCCACCTCTCCAGCCTGTCCAAGTCTCTTTGAATGGCAGCACAGCCCTCTGGCGTATCAGCCACTCCTCCCAGTTTTGTATCGTCAGCAAACTTGCTGAGGGTGCATTCTGTCCCTTCATCCAGGTCACTGATGAAGAAGTTGAACAAGACTGGAGCCAGTCCTGACCCCTGGGGGACACCGCTAGCTACAGGCCTCCAACTAGACTCTGCACCGCTGATCACAACCCTCTGAGCTCTGCCATTCAGCTACTTCTCAATCCACCTCACTGTCCACTCATCTAGCCCACACTTCCTGAGCTTGTCTATGAGGATGCTAGGGGAGACAGTGTCGAAAGCCTTGCTGAAGTCAAGGGAGACGACATCCACTGCTCTCCCCTCATCCACCCAGGCAGTCGTTCCATCAGAGAAGGCTATCAGATTGGTTAAGCATGATTTCCCCTTGGTGAAGCCATGCTGACTACTCCTGATCACCTTCTTTTCCTCCACATGCTTGGAGATGGCCTCCTGCATGAGCTGCTCCATCACCTTTCCAGGGATGCAGGTGAGGCTGACTGGCCTGTAGTTCCCTGGGTCCTGCTTCTTGCCCTTTTTGAAGACTGGGATGACACTGGCTTTCTTCCAGTCTTCAGCCTCCTCTCTCTCAGTCTTTCCTCATAAGAGAGATGCTCCAGTCCCCTCATCATCTTTTTAGCCCTTCACTGGACTTGCTCCAGTAGTGCCACATGAAGGAACAGAGTGCCTCCTCAGCAAGTTTGCTGATGATAGAAAACTGGGAGGAACAGGAATGGCCAGGTCCCATCTCTGCCCATCCAGTCAGCTGCAGGCAGTACCCTGGGGACTTGGTTTAGTTCCGCACAACACAATTCTGAGTGCAGCAGCAGGGCTGGCAGTCACTGGTGCCTTCCCCACCACTCCAGGAGCCGAGACTGATCCCCTGGGCTGAGGAGCTAAAAAGAAAGTTTTAGGTGCCCAGAGAAAGGTCCTGATCTATTATGCAAGGGGAAAAATAGAGTTCAGGGTAGACTGAGGTGTGACCAGAGGAAGTATCACTAAAGAGCAGAGAAAGCATCAGTTTATAGCCACCCTCAGGACATTCAGTCCCAATGTCTTCCCTTTCAGACCAAACTGAGGCTGCATCCTGCAGCCACGGAAGCCAATGAAAAGCCAATGCCCCCCACATTGGTGTGCTTGAGCATGAGCCCTAATGCTTTAATTAAAAAGTTAGACTAGCAAAAACATGTTCTACCCCTGCATAATCATATTCTTGGCCATGCTATTAGAGGTAGAGTAAATCAGAAGTCCCGCTGGAGCTCTCCCTTGTGAGAAAGTCTGGGCAAATCTGGCTCTAGCCACTTGGCCACTGGCAGAAATGCCATTTTGGGGGGGTTGTTTTAAAATGTCTGCAGTACCTGGGTTGATCATACCGCTGTCTCCAGTATGGGTAGTCTGCCAGTTCTGCCTTTTCTTTATTTTGCTCCTTTTTGGTCGAGGCTGCCAAGGATATTTCCAGTGTCCCACTCCACTTGCCCTGCTGCCTGCATTCTTGCTAATACAAGCCAGGAAAACGGTGGCCATCTTTGCTACAAGAGCACCTTGCTGACTTCTTGTCAACTTGATATCCACCATGACCCCCAGGTCATTCCCCAGATCCTCTTTCTTGTCCTTTTTGAAGATGGATGTAACGTTTGAGGAGGAGCTGGGGAGGGCCGGGGGCCAGGCAGTGGCTGCAGGGCTGTGCCAGGTCCTGCTGCATTGCTGGTCCCCGCAGTGTGGGGAGAGGGGATGGGAGATGGGGCAGCACAGGGGGTGGCGGCAGGTTAGCAGGGCAGGGGCAGGGAACAGTGGGGACTTCAGCGAGGGGTCGTGGCCAGTATTTCTACAGGGCAGCGGCTGTCGCGTTCATCTCACATGCAGAAGTCCTGCACTGACCCCAGGCAGAAACAGGCCATTTTCATGGTGCCTGTGGCACCCTCCCAGCAGGATGGGGACACAGGATGAGGGCACTCTGCCTGTCCTGAGGTGCTCAGGGCCAGCTCCACAAGGCTGGTCCCCATTTTGCCTGAGGGACCTCTTGGTCCTCGGCCTCTGCTCTGGCCTGGCTGGAGCAGGGACAAGAGCTCACGGGGCAGGGCTGGGAGAGCTCTCCTGGGAGTTTCTTTTGCAGTGGAGCGGTGAGGAGCATCGCGGCTTCCATCTGTGCCCTGTCCCTGCACCCGCACACATCCCCATGGCCCCACTGTGCAGGCATCACACAGGGCAGAGTGCGTTCAGGGATGGGGAAACGACCCCCTGGCATGGTCCCCATGACATCCCTCGGTGCCCCATACACCCACAGCCCTCCTGCTTTCCCAGCCTCCCCCAGCGCCCGGCCCCAGCCCTTCCCTAGCCATGTCCCACATGGGGGTTAGCACACAGCCATCCCCTGGGTTCTGCCAGGCTCTGGACCGGGAAGGAGGCCCGGCAGCACTGGCTGTTCCCCTCAATACAGGCACTGAGCCCAGCAGGAAGGAGCTGGACAGGCAGCAAACTGCAGAAACCTGGGGTGCGCAGCCAGGGTCGGAAACGGTCGATGTGAGAGGCTGGTCTGTGACGAATGCCCGGGGGCACCTCCGTGGTCGGTCCCTGCAGCCAAGGGCACAGAGAGGCCTCCTCTCTTCTGCACCTGGCATGTCTTGGTTCCCCTCCACAAGACCTGGCTCTGCACCACAAACCCCTGGTGTGTGTCCTCACCCTGCCTGTTCACACAGCTGAGCTGACGTTGGTGCTTTCCTCTCCTGGGCCCTTTCCAGCCCAGCCCAGACCCTCCCTGCCTCTCCCCACCTCCCCTGCCTTCTCCCTGGCTCACCCAGCAGAGCAACCCAGGCTGGTGGTGGGCCCCAGCAGTGCCTGCCACAGGGGGCTGCAGAGCTCTGGGCACTCACTCCACAGCCCCAGGCCCCTGGCGGGCACAGCAGCTCTGGGGGGGACAGGGGTGTGTGTGTCAGCCATCCCATCAGCCTCCAAGCTGGAACTGGCCCCAGTGGCACAAGGACATGGAGGACAGTGTCACTCTGTGTCCCTTGTTCTGGTGTCCAGCAGATTCCCTACCTCCAGGCTGCCTGCAGACCCCCGTGCCAGCCCCTCTCTCCAGGACAGCACAAGAGTCCCTGCCCTGGGGCTCCTCCGGCAGCTCCTGCTGCCCCAGGCACACAGCAGCCTGCCCTTAGTTGACATACAGAGAAACGGATTTCTCTTTCTCATTTATTCCTCCTTGCCAGCATGGAATTGCTCCTTTCCTCTTCTCCAGGGATGTCCCTGCTCTTCAGAGAGCCTTTCCCCAGGTCAGTGTGTCCATGCTGGCCTGTCCAGCCATTCCTGGACCCCTGCCCTGTGCTCACCGCAGGGCTCCTGGCTGGTGGTGTGGCTCTGCAGAGCAAGTGGCTGTGGGGCCACGGGGCCACAAGGTGACTCCACACTGACCGTGTTGGTCAGGGTGGGAAGCAGACCTAGCCGGATGGGCATCATTGCACCTGACAACCCCTCCCAAGGGGTCTGTGGCCATGGACAATGCTCTGAGCAATCACAGGGCATTTCAAATAACTCAGGCTGTGTTCAGGGGTGTCCTAAGATCCAGGCCATGGTTTTTCATTGAAGGTGACTTGAACAACTCTACAGGTTCCCTTCCTCTGCCCGCCGGGTCCCCACTGCCTCTAGTCAGATTGCAGAGCTCTCACTAGCCTGGACATTCAGTGGTTTATCGCTTTACCTTTGAGTGACTCCATTTTTTGAAGCTCCATTCACCCCAAGGCACATGGTGCCCTTGGAGATGCCCTGTGCTCTCCTGGGGGCTCCATACTCCCTTTGGGAAGGATGGGCATCAGTCTCCAGCCCTGCCATATGGGAGATACCGCTCGACCATTCACCACCTCCAGGAGCACTGGGCACCCACAAGTGACAAATGAATCCAGCCCTCGTTCCCTAACACATCACCTATGAGCTCATCACCTTGAGCCCATGGAGAGCCCCAGAAAAGCAACAGAGCCTTTCAGGGTGAAATTCCTTGAACATATGTTTGATTCCAGCTTTGGAAGGAGAGCCCAACCTTCAAGCACTGAGGAAATCCCCTTTTAATAGAGAGAAGCCAGCTCTGACACAGTGATAGACACATTCACAGAAGGCCTGTGGGTCAAATTGACTGGGTTCATGTTGCTGGAGAAGTGGGATAAATTCAAACACTTCTGCACAGACATGATTATCGGAGAGAATGCCAAAAACATAAGAGATGTCTGAGATGAATTGGAAATCACTTGTGAGGCAAGATGGGCAACTTAATGCTGCTGAAACAGTACCAGCTGAATCAGTTTCCTCACTGCCTCCTGGAGCTCCTTGTTCCTCATGCTGTAGATGAGGGGGTTCACTGCTGGAGGCACCACTGAGTACAGAACAGTCACCACCAGATCCAGAGCTGGGGAGGAGACAGAGCGGGGCTTCAGGCAGGCAAATGTGCCAGTGCTGACAAACAGGGACACCACAGCCAGGTGAGGCAGGCACGTGGAAAAGGCTTTGTGCTGGCCCTGCTCAGAGGGGATCCTCAGCACAGCAGTGAAGATCTGCACGTAGGACAGCACAATGAAAACAAAACAACCAAAGACTAAACAGGCACTAAACACAATAACCCCAACTTCCCTGAGGTAGGAATCTGCGCAGGTGAGCTTGATGATCTGGGGAACTTCACAGAAGAACTGGTCCACAACATTGCCTTGGCAGAGTGGTATCGAAAATGTGTTTCCAGTGTGCAGCACAGCATAGAGAAAACCACTGGCCCAGGCAGCTGCTGCCATTTTGACAAAAGCTCTGCTGTCCATGAGTGCACCATAGTGCAGAGGTTTGCAAATAGCAACAAAGCGGTCATACGCCATGACTGTGAGAAGAGAATACTCTGCTGACATAAAGAAGACAAAGAAGAAGACCTGAGCAGCACATCCCAAGTAGGAAATGACCCTGGTGTCCCTCAGAGAATTGGCAATGGATTTTGGGACTGTGGTGGAGATGGAACCAATGTCGAGGAGGGAGAGGTTGAGGAGGAAGAAGTACATGGGGGTGTGGAGGCGGTGGTCGCAGGCTACAGCTGTGATGATGAGGCCATTGCCCAGGAGGGCAGCCAGGTAGATGCCCAGGAAGAGCGAGAAGTGCAGGAGCTGCAGATCCCATGTGTCCGCAGATGCCAGGAGGAGGAACTCATTGAGGGAGCTGCTGTTAGACATTTGCTCCTTTGGGGCACACGGGAACTGTCCGAGGAAGAAGAGATATTGACAAGTTAGGGCAGACTTCTCTGAGTGAACATGTCCCATAGCCTCCCCCAAAAACACACACGTTACTTCTCCCCATCTCAGCAGCAGTGTCATTGAGCTCCATCGTTTGAGCTCTGGTTTGTGCTGGCTGAGTTTGCCGTGAGGAGCAGGGGCCTCTGCCCTTGGGCTCCAGAGGAGTCAGCCCTGACCTACAGCACTGCGGATATGGGAACAGCGGTGACTAAAATTTATATTCCCAGTTCCAGTCAGAGTTAATCTACTCAGAATGTTGAAGGGCTTTTCAGCACCTTCACTCCCACTTCTAAATAATGTGGGGTCATGAATAGTTTTAAGGCTGCTTTGGTTTCCCTTAGCTGACCCAGTCACAGCTGAGGAGGATTCCTGGAGGTAGAAATCCTCAGCATTGCTGCTGCACTCAGAGTGAGCAGCTGTGATTCTGGAGAGGCAAAAGGATTCACTCTGGCTTGAGTGCAGAGGGAGCAGAGCTGGCCTGTCCAGCTGCCTTGTTCCCAGCTGCCCTGTGCTCCCACCTCGGAGGTGGAGGACAGTTGCACTCGTGCTACCCGAAAAAGAAACGACACCGCAGAGAGCAGAGGAATGCACTTGCAAAGTGCCCATCAGCACTCTTTCTGAGGGGATGGGAGGCAGGTCTCAGCCCTCCCCTTCTAGCCAGCAACACATCGGGCTCCTTCCAGCTGCCCACATCCAGCCTCCCACCAGCATGTCTCAGCATGGCCTCAGTATCTGGTGGCTTCTTCCTGGGACACCTAGCTAACACGCAGCTGCAATGGGAGAGCTGTGTCCTTGTGGAGGGCAGCTTGCAGCCCAGCCAAACACCCCAGGGAAATGGCGGAATGTCCTAAGGATGGGGTGTCCTGATGAGAGAGTTGGCTCATTCCCAGACACCCACACTGCATTGCCCAGAACCCCACAGGTTAGAGGGGGACTTGGGCACCTCACTGTCAAGGACATGTCTGCAAGCTCAGTGTCTGAACTCCATGAAAAAAAAACCCTGCCCAGAGAGTCCAAGGGGAAGGACAAGGGCAGCATGGGCAGGTGGGAAACATGGAGCAATACCATGATATTTGTGGTGAGGGAGGCAGGGACAGGGAGGGACAGAGGGGCACTCAGGAGTGTCTCCTCTCCTGGATATCCGGCTGCTGAGGAAACGACTCCTGCCCTGCACCCCACAGCCTTGAGAGCAGAGGGCTGTGCTGGCTGGGAGAGGAGAGGAGGCCTTGGAGTTGATGGTTTCCTCTCACACTCTGACCATGACTCTGCTGCCTGGAGCTGTCCCTGCAGGGAGCTGTTTCTCTCTCCCCATATCTCTCCCCTCTCAGTGCTCACAGACACCATCCCACCTGCTGGGTGCTCAGCTCTGCCCTGCAGAAACCTCCCAGGTGCAGGACGCTGCCCAAGAGCACCTTCTTTTTTACAGGTGCTAAGGAGCAGGTGAGAGAAACCTTGGTGAGGCTGGAAAGGTGATGCTGGCTCTGTCCTTAGGCTGAGGGGTGGATGAAGGCATTTGCTGAGTCCCTCCCAGAACTGATCCTCTCTCAGTGTCACTGTTTTGGAGCCTCCATCTCCTGTGTGAGCCAGACAGCTCCAATCCCATTTCACTCCACCCAAACAGAAAAGAACTGAAAGCACAGGCTCATGAAAGCTCCTTCTCTTCCAGGTATCCCCTGCCTTGGCATTCCTGTTGAAAAGTCTCCTCCGGATATGTTCCCCAGCCCTGACCCACACAGCAGCCTCTCAATGGGAGAAAGTACCTGCCCTGACGGGGATCTCTCCTCCCACCCAGAGCTTTTCCCTGCAGCAGTGTGGGGATCTTGCCAGTCAGCCTGAGTGCTGACCCTTGCAGGCAGCAGCACCCTGGGGCACAGCGACACTGCTGTGAAGTATAATCCATGCAGACCTGTGTGCACACCCAGCGTTCACACCCCTGCAGCCCTTCCTGGAAGAAAGGAGCAGGATGCCCTGTCCCTGTGATGGTGTGGCAGGGAATCCCTGCTCTGGAGCATCTCCTTCTCCTCCTCTGCAAAGGAGAAGCTGGGAGAACGATCCTTAAAAAACTGCCATGGGGCAGGATGGGTTTAGAAGACCCCTCCAGGAACCACAGCAGCATTGCCCTGCAGCCAGAAACTTACTGTGTGCAAGGCTGTGAAGATTTCTCCCACAGTGAGCTCTCCTCTGGCCTCCCACTCCACACTGCCTTTCACTTCTCATCTCCTGTCAGCAGCAGCGGGCAGCGCCCAGAGCCCTGCTACTCTTTGCAGAGGAGCTGCTCCTGGACACAGATGTCTTTGGCAGTGCTGACAGGTTGCCATGAGCTCCCTCTGTCCCTGAAGCCCGGCCCCGCTCAGGAGCAGAGGCCCAGCTGAAGGCATGAATTTCTCTGTCCCTTGTGCTGCCTCCTCCTGGGAAATGTTCCCTGAAGTAGACTAAAATAATCACCTATTGTCCTTTTCTAAAGAGTGGAGAGAAACTGATTCCAGCATTGCAATTTATTTCATCAGAGGATGACTATCTGTGATAGGTGGAAATGTCCCACTCTGGAAGCCCCGATTCCCCTCTCTTGACTAGGCAGAACACCTTGGTAGGGACAAGAAGGGAGCTCATTGACACATGGTTCAGGTGTTGATTCAGATGAGTAAGTCTGGACATCTCATGCCCGTTTAGAAGCCCCTGGGCTGGAGTGGGATTCAGATCCCTCCCGTGATCTCCACAAACACATCAGAGATGGGATTCCCCTTGCCAAAACTGAAGTGGGCACAACATAGAGGTCTGCATGTGAGCTCTTTGCCTAAGCTCCCTTTGTAATCCCTGGAGATGGAGGGTGGGAGTCAGTTGCTCACACACAAACACCTGGTGACAGTTGAAGAGACAGAGGTGGTCCAAGGCATGTGCCAGTGTCTGCTTGCTCTGAAGGAGCGACTGTGACACCTGCATTCTCCTAGAGCATCTGGCAGGGGCCAGGTGGGGAATGCACTACTAGATGCCTACTACAACTAGAGCCCCACTCACTAGGAAGCTGAGACAGATGAAGATCCCAATGTTACAAACAGCTTTAATAATTCAATGCAGACACTTGATTTCATGACATAGAAATAGGCTGGCAGGGCCATTTCAGATGCCTGCGGTGTCCAGCACAACCACATGTCTCTAGCAGATACAGCATGGCACCTACAGGAAAACCATGCCCCTTTGGAGTGATTGCTGGGGAAGGGCCCCAGGGCATCTTGGCTTTCCTACATGCGCCCAGACAAATGACAAACTGCCTTTAGGGAAAGTCCATCCCATCTACATCCATGTGTGCTGCATAAATGGGAGGCACATCACACCAGCATCTCTGCTCTAGTCCCTGCACTCTTAAACCCTTCTAGCTCTCCTCTTCCTGAACCTCTTCTCACCCCTCCACATGACATGAACAGGGACTAGACTAATGATGACCTCAGGGTGGCTGGATCACAGGCTATGCAGGCCCAGGGACTTCTTCAGTGGCACATTGTCCTTCCTGGAGATTGGTTCAAGAAGTCTGTCACAGGCCCAATGGTGCTGCAGAGTCAGCTCAGGCCTCCAACACCTCTCCTGCTATTCCTGCATGGCCCAGCTCTGTTTCTCCCTGGCCTTGGGCGCTGCAGGCTTTGATCTCTTAGTGGGAACCTCCTTTCACCATTACAGAGGAGCGCAATGCCTAGTGCAGGACAACAATATGATTAGGTAAATCATTCCTGACCCACCTGATTGCCTTCTGTGATAAAAGACCTGCACTTGTGGAGGAAAAGAGAGTAGTGGATGTCCAGTAGACATCCAGATGGGCAAAAAGCTGGTTGGATGATGGAGCTCAGAGGGCTTTCATGAATGGGTCATGCTTGACCAGGAAGCCAGGGAAAGGTGGGGTATGCAGGGGTATACCCCACATCCTGTCCTGTCTGAAAGGCTAATCAGCAGGGCAGAAGAACATGTGCACCAGGACAGGTGGAGACCTGACCGGCAGAGGAGTGACCCCAAAGAGAAGGCCCTGGACATTACGAGGGATGCCATATGAGCCAGTGATGCGTGCTCACCGCAAATGAGGCCAGCTGCATACAGAACTGCATTAGGAAGAGCATGGCCACCAAGCAAGGGCAGTTCTTATCCCCCTCCACTCAGCACTGCTGTGGCCACATGTCTGGAACAGTGTGTCCCAGTGTGGTATGCCCAGTGCTGGAGGAATGGGGAGCAACTGGAGAGGGTGCAGAGGAGGTCTTCCAAGCTGGCGTTGGGGGCCTGAAGCACATGGCCTTTACGGAGAGCCTGAGGGACAGGAGCTTCTTTAGCCTGCAGAAGTGGAGGCTAAGGCCAGTACAGTAGATGCCTGTGACTGCCTGTGACAGGGTGGTTTCAGAGATGAAGGAGCTTTTCTTGGTAGTGGGAAGCAGCATGAGAAGGGGAAAGAGCCACAAAGTGCATCTTGAGAGGTTCAGAGTGGACTTCAGGTAGCAAGAATGTCACTCATAGGGTAGTGCTGTGGTGCAACAGGTCACCCAGAGGGACTCCGTAATCAGCCCCTTGCCTTTTGTTTCAAGGAGCAGCCAGCAAGGACAGCGGGATGTCAGTAAAGGTGGGGAGATGCTGCAGTGAGAGCAAGGTGGGGAAGCAGGTTGGGTGTCTACAGGCTACAGGGAAACAGGTGCAGGTTTGGGACAGCATAGGACAGCCTGTGGTGGAGATGACCGAGGGCAATGCCAAGGCTGAAAGCCTCCAAAGAACTGAGGTCTTTGTCCTCTTGGCTATGGCTAGTGTCTCTGCCACAGAGGCCTACGAGAAGATGACGTTTCCTTACAGCACTGTGGCCTTGCTGCCTCCTCGCCTCCAAGAAGCTCAGGAGGTGCTGTATTGTTGCCCTGCACGTGGCATTGCGCAACCCCTCACCCCCAATACTTCCCCTAGGAAGAGGCCTGAGTGACATGTGAGGGAAAGTATCACCCTACCCAGGGGCTGGCTGTCACTGCCAGGTCACTCTGCTTGATAACACACATCCAGGCTAACTTGGAATCACAGCCACCCGCACATTGCCTTTGCCTACCTGCAATCAGGGCCTCCAACTTTCAGCTTTAATCAGCCACCAGGGAGCTTTTGCTGATAGTGGCCCTCTGTGGGACCCATTAACGCTCCAAGAAACTTGGGAATTTCCTTCTGATGCAAACTTCCTGAGAGGTTTCTTCAGTCTCCTCTCAGCACCGGAGGTTCGTGGACTCAGCAACAAAGACACCCAAGGGGTCATTAAGATGCAAAACCCCCTAAGGAGCCATGCCTCTCCCCATAATTTTCTTCAGCTCTTCAATTCTTGTGCTGTGGCTAATTGGAGAGGTTTCAGCAGTGTATTTACAAGAGGAAGATTTCAATGAGCTTTTTTTTTTTAAAAAAAAGGGATTTCTGCTTTTAAAGGTTTCCTCATCTTTCAGCTTACAAACTAGAGTCATATCCACCTTCTCCAACTGATAGAGATCCAGAGTGTCTCCTCATGAAGTCTAGACATGTAGGAAAAGCACCATCCTGGAGGTCTGACATCCACAGAAAATATTGCTCCCCACCTCCCCAGCCCTGCCACTTCTCTCATCAGCCACTGGGGACTTCGATCACTCTTGTTCAAATCGAACCTTTTGCCACTCAAGGCTGCAGCTGAATGTTACAGCTCATGTGCACCAGTTCCCACCTGCTTTCCTTAGAGAACTAGCTGCAAACAGACACAGAAGGATTTGTCTTAATTGCAATCAAACACAAACAAGCTTAATCCAATGTCAGAAGAAAGAAAAGAAACTCCTCAACTGTGTGTCAAGTCCAAGTTGCCTCCAGTGAGGTCCACAGTCTACAAGGAATAACCTTCTTTGAAATGTTCTTCACAAATAGATAGGAAAGGCTGGATAAACACACAGTGAAGGAGTTGGCTGAAGAGACAATTAGACTGCTGAAAGACAAGGCAAGCTTCAGATGCCCTCAAGCTTAAAGCAGCAGGTGGAGAGTTGAGAGGTATCTGAATGATAAAGAGGAATGGGAAGAAAAGACTGGGAAACTATGGAAAGTATATATGTCCACACCGTCTGACGCAAAGTTAACTTTAGAAATCATCAATTTAATCAGGGCATGTGGAACCCTGTTAAAGATTAGTGAGGTTAAAACCACAGCATAACAGACAGAGCAGTGGTAACACAAGTTAAGGGGCAGATCAACAGTTCTCCTGAGATTCAGGCCCTTCCTCAAAATTTCCATTATGTCATCATGGGAAAACAATGACATTTTTCAAAAATTATTCAGTCATTTCAGCTGATGTAAATGTTCTCATTTATTTATTTTTTTAATGTTGAGAACAGTTCTTCACCTTTCCAGGCAGAGGTCAGGTGTCTAACCATAAACATTCAGTGGCACTGTGAGAGGCCCCAGTGTCTCTGAGGCACCTGCCTGGGCCTGGCAGCTCTCACAGGGGACCTGCGGGAGACCAGAGCCCCTCAGAGCCACAGAGAGAGGTTGGGCAGAGGGGACCAGGGCACCTGCAATGGCACCAGCCCTCCATGACCCTGTGACTGCATTCCACCCCACTTCTGAAAAATCTCTTTCCTTTTCACACAGAACGATAATGCATAATCTCCCCAGAAGACTAGTGTACTGAAACAGAACAAATCAAGAAAGACAATAAGAGCACAAAAAAATGAAAAGGTGGAAAGTTTAACAAAGCATTTTTTTCCTTAAATCGTTGTCTTAATTTCTTTCTTGTTTCATTTTTCATGTCCTTTCCTAACCTTTTCTGTTATAATCAGGCCTACACCACTAAACAGGATATTTTTGTGTCTCACACAGAGCCAAGTGCTCAGAAGACCACTCCCTGCCCAGGGCTGTCCATGCCACCCCTCACTCTTTGCACAGAGCACGTCTCACTCTGAGGTGTCGGGATCTCTCGACTGCTGAGGAAAGCAGGGTGACCAGCTTTAAGGAAATGCTCTATTTTGGGTGGCCAAATTTGCACAAATCTCAACATATCCTTGTTAAAGCAATGTTTTAAAGGAGTCTCTAAACATCTTCAGTGCAATAACTGACAAAAAATCCTCATTTCCAAAACTTCACACAGTTTTTACCATTGTCAAATATTTTTTTCTTTGTTATTAATTGGCAGAACCATGTTCATGCACTACAGGAATTAGTCTGTCTATGTGAGCATACAAATATATACAGATACATTATTCATCAAAATACATTTGCTGGCAATCCTCTAAATGCAGAAATTTTGTTCTGAGGAACTACTTATGTAAATGGACATGTTTCAAATCTCTTCTTCTGCCTCTCTGGCCTTTGTTCTTCCTCGGCCTCTTCTCTCTTTACAGAGCTCTCCAGGGAACGGTGCACTGAATCACAGCACTTACGGTGGGGGAGACCTCTGGACGTCATCTAGTCCCAACCCCCCTGGTCAGTGCAGAGGGAACTAGATGAGGTTGCCCAGGGGCTCCCCCCAGTCATGCATTGGCCACAAGGGTGCTGAGAGTGCGCTCCATCCACTGTGCAGGCCATTCATCAAGATGTTAAACAGTCCTGCCCCACATGTTGATCACTGAGGGATGCCGCTAGTAACCAGCTGCCACTTGGAACTCGTACCACTGATCACAGCATTTCAGCCTCATGGTCCAGATAATCTTCCACCTTCCCAATGGTCCACTGATCCAGGGCAGAGCTCAACAATTTGCCTCTAAGGAGACTCTGGGGGACTGTGTGAAAGGCCTTGCTAAAGGGAAGGTTCACAAAATGCCCTGCTTTCCCCTTGTGCACAAAGCCGTTCATCTGATGGCAGAAGGTAATCGGGTTGGTCAGGCATGGTTTCCATTTCCCCTTGGTCAAGCCATGCTGCCTCTTCCAGGCCTTGTCCTTCATAGGCTTGGAGATGATTTCCAGGAGGATTTCCTCCATCACCTTCCCAGGGACTGAGATGAAGATGACCAGCCTGTCATTGCCCAGATCCTCCCTCTTGCCCTTCTGGAAAATGGGTGCAATGTCTGCCTTTTCCCAGTCATCAGGAACCTCCCTGGTCACCCTGACATTTCATAGACAGTTGGGAACAGCATTGCACTGACTCCGGACACCTCTCCCTGCACCCTGGGGTGCTTCCCGTCTGGTCCCATGGACTTGTGTATGCCCACTGGGCAAAAGTCCTCCCCAGCTGCATCTTCCTCTGCCATGGGTGAGGCTTTGCTAACACAGATGCTGCCAAAGGACTTGGGGACCAGGGAGGCCTGGCAGTAGACAAGACCAGGAAAAGACAAGGGAAAAGAGGCAATGAGCTCCTCAGCCTTTCCCCTGTCTTTCTCACTACGTCCCCTGCCCCACTGAGCAGGGACACCACATTGTCCTTGGCTGAATGCTTTGTCCTGCCTATGGGCTTACAGAAGCCATTCTGGTTACCCTCCCCATCCCATCCCAGTTGAAGGTCCAGCTCCAGCTCCCACTGAGCTTTGCTTTGCCTAACTCCATCCTAAACAAGATGAAATCCTCTCTCCTGAAGTCCAAGGCGGTGATTCTGTTATTCCTCCTACCTCTCCACCATCTCACAGCCACTGCAGTGACAGACAACCTCCACATTCACATCCCCATCCAGCCTGAGCTTCAGGCAAGAAAGAAAGGGCAGGATGCCACCATCTACTGAGAGGCCCAAACTACAGAGGTAGAGAACTCACCCTGCAGAAAAGCCTGCATTTCTCCCCTCTCCACTGAGAGGATCCAGGCAATGGCCTTCTATGTGGTTAAAGGTGGATGCAAAGAATTTTCAGGGTAATGTAGCTATGCCTGAGGCAGTGCCTCCCAGGCTGCCCTTATAGTCAACAAGGAAGAAGGCGGAAGTGTTCACCACCTTCTTTTGAATGCTCACATAAAGCACAAATGACTCCTGTCCCAGAGACATTTGCTCTGTGCTTGAAATGGGGCCTGAGGTCATAGGCCTTTAGGATAATTCAGCTTGAAGGGACCACTGGAGGCCTGTAGTGCAACGTGCTGCTCAAAGCAGGGTCAGATAGAGGGGTCAGAAACCAAAAAAATGTCCCTGCCAAAGGACTTCTGGGGTGATACAGCAGGAGAAGGCAATAGAGGGTTGACAGGGTGATCTCATGGACAAAAGGGTTTCCTTTCTCCCCTTTTCCAGAGAATGAAATCCTCAGCTCTCCAGAGAGAAGAACCTTGGACACTAACTTTGCCACTAACATGGAGACAGAGAAGCTCCTGAATCCCTTACAGACGGAGACTGGTCCAAAGGCCACCACCCCAATGGCACCAGACCCCCAGGCATGCCTGCCTTCTTGCTGGGCACCCTGCAGCCCCAGGCAGGAGGTCTGTGGGGAACAGAGTGGGGTCTGCAGCCTGCAGCCCTGGCCACCCAGCAGGTGTGGTGGGACCCCGCTCCTCTAGATGAGACTGGGCTCTCCTACATTTCCCCAGGGTGAAGCCTGCATCCCCTGTGGCTGGGAATACAGCCCGGCAGGGAGGGCCAACACGGGAAACATGATCTCTGTTCCGGGGTGTGAAGAGAGAGGGGAGGGCAGAGGGGGATCTGCTCATGCCCTGGGCAGTGATTCCCTCCCTGCAGCCAGTACAGCCCTGCTGATGCCCTGTAACCCATGAGTCCAGGAGATGGGACTCCAACCTCCTCTGGCTCTAAAGATTTCTCAGCCCTTCAGACCCAGGAGGCAAAGCACCAGTCTAGGGACACCTCAGCAGTCAAAGGGCCTGAATGCCTGGCATGTTCCTGAGAACTTTTCTGCAGTCTCCTGCACTGGTTTGACTCCTGTTGCCCATGGAGCAGAGACTCCTTTTGAGGATGAACTCACTCACTGCGTGACTCTGAGGACAGGCTTGACCAGGCAGTACAAATGCCAGCAAGGCCTCAATCCCACAACAGTGTCCCCTGCCCAGGACTCCACTTTCCAGCCCCTTACTCCTAGAGGATTTGGGTTGGCAGGGACCACCGGAGATCTGCAGGACCATGATCTGCTCTGAGCTGCCTAACTTTACAGTTAGATCAAGTCGGTAATTTGTCTTCTGCAGGAGAGTTTTTAAAGATCTCCTGTCCCCTGCCCCAGTGCTGCTAAACTCTCATGGTTACTATTTTTTTCTTTCTTTCTTTTTTTTTAACTCATTTGAAATTTCGTTTGCTGTATATTCTACTTGTTGTCTCCTGTCTTCTCCTGCCCTTGGTCCCTGGCCAGACCATCCCATCTATGCTGACCAAGGACAATCATAGCCTCACCTCCAAGCACAGCCTTGGTGCCCTGGCCCCCATAGCCCCCCTGCCCAGCATCGTCCCACCAGTCCTCAGCTCCTGTCCTTGTGGGGTTAGAAGAACACCATGTGCTGGGGTCTGGGCCCACAGAGAGCCCAGGCAGGACTGAACATTCCCCCCCCCTCCCCCAAGGAAGTGCTGAGCCAAGCAGGCAGACAGAGCTGGTCACATTCCAAGATCACCCCTCACCAGCACCATGGGGAATGGCCAGTGCTGGAAATGGCTGGTATGAGGGGCTGGGTCTGGGAGGAGTTTCCTGGGGCAGCTTCTCCTCTCTGTTCATGCAACAACAAGCTGGGCTGAATCTTTGCCCTGAGGCACTCTGCTTAAGGGCTCCCATGGGAGGAGGATGGTCTAGAGGCCCAGTAGATGGCCCCAGGACCTCCTCTGCATGCTCGCTGCCAGCCCTGCAGAGGACCCAGGAGAGGGCTCATCCTCCCAGGGCTCACAGCTGGATGCCCAGTCCCCCAGCTGGGTGTGGAGCCCTGTCTAGGGGTTTCTTTTGCAGTAAGAACCAGCATGCAGGGTGGGGGAGACTGTCTGTCAAGGACATGTGCTGGGGACAGGGCCTGAGGGACACCAGCTTTGGAGGAAGAGCCCAGCCTTCAGACACTGCACCAGGAAGAATCCACTTTATTACAGAGATACTGTGAGGGAGTCAGCTCTGACCCAGTGTTGGACACAATTTTGTACAGGCACCAGATGAGACAGAGCAGTCTCAGGAAAAGTGAAAGGAATCCAAGCATTTGTGTAGCAACAAGATAACAAATAATAATAACATCATTAATAACAGTAATAATAAAAATAAAGTGAACGAAGAAAGCTCAGTCCTGGTATAGGACACAGTGGGAATCACCTGTGGAGAGCAAAGGCAATTTTGCCACTGCTGAAAAATGTCCATGAAATCACTTTCCTCAGGGCATCTTTGAGCTCCTTGTTCCTCATGCTGTAGATGAGAGGGTTCACTGCTGGAGGAACCAAGGCATACAGAACAGTCACCACCAGATCCAGAGCTGGGGAGGAGATGGAGGGGGGCTTCAGGTAGGCAAACATGCCAGTGCTGACAAACAGGGAGACCACGGCCAGGTGAGGCAGGCACATGGAGAAGGCTTTGTGTCGTCCCTGCTCAGAGGGGATCCTCAGCACAGCAGTGAAGATCTGCACGTAGGACAGCACAATGAAAATGAAACACCCAAAGAATAAACAGGCACTAACTGCAATAAGCCCAACTTCCCAGAGGTAGGAATCTGAGCAGGAGAGCTTGAGGATCTGTGGAATTTCACAGAAGAACTGGTCCACTGTGTTGCCTTGGCAGAGTGGCGTTGAAAATGTGTTAGCTGTGTGCAGGAGAGCATCGAGAAAACCACTGCCCCAAGCAGCTGCTGCCATTTTGACACAAGCTCTGATGTCCATGAGGGTCCCGTAGTGCAGGGGTTTGCAAATGGCAACGTAGCGGTCATAGGCCATGACAGTGAGAAGAGAATACTCTCCTCCTAACAAGAAGACAAATAGAAAGACTTGAACAGCACATCCTGAGTAGGAAATGGCCCTGGTGTTCCTCAGGGAATTGGCCATGGATTTGGGGACAGTGATGGAGATGGCACCAAGGTCGAGGAAGGAAAGGTTGAAGAGGAAGAAGTACATGGGGGTGTGGAGGCGGTGGTCGCAGGCTACAGCTGTGATGATGAGGCCGTTGCCCAGGAGGGCAGCCAGGTAGATGCCCAGGAAGAGCGAGAAGTGCAAGAGCTGCAGCTCCCGTGTGTCTGAAAATGCCAGGAGGAGGAACTCGTTGAGGGAGCTGCTGTTGGACATTTTACTATCTCTGGGCGTAGGGGACTGTCCAAGGAAGAAAAGACTTTGAGAAGTTAGCAGAGACTTTTCAAGCAAAGAAACCCCCCCCCCCAAATGTTGCAGTTCTCATGCAACCCCCCACTTTGCCTCTCTCTTTACGGAGAGGATCTGTGCGCAGCTCCCTTGCTTGAGCTCCACTTTGCACTGGCAGAGTGTGTTAGGAGGAGCAGGGACTTCTGCCCATGAGCTCCAGAGGAGTCAGTCCAGCTGTATAGTGGTGGGAAACATGGGAATGGGGGTCACTAGCTCAGACAGTCACATTTCCTGTCGGGTGAAATCCACTGGGCATGTGGAAGGGCTTTTCAGCATCTGCACCACCACTTCTAAAGAATGAGGGTTGAGGAACAGAGTTCATGGGATTTTTTAACAGTGTTTATTTTCTTTGAGATGACCCTGTCACCCCTGCGGAGTGATCCTCAAAGCAAAAAATCCTCAGCATTTCTACTGTGAAACCTGAGAAATATGGATTCCCTGTCGCTTGGTGCAGAGTGAGGACAGCTTGTCTGTCTATTAGCCTTGTTCCCAGCTGTCATTTGCTCGCACCTCTTGGAGCTGGGGGATGATCGCTCTCATATGTTGCCCTAAAAAGAAACCAGCCCCTGCTGAGAGCAGACGAGTCCAGTTTCCAAACCGCAGCTCTCCAAGCATCTCTCCCTTTCTCAGGGCACCCAAGGGAGGTCTCCACACTCCCCTTCTCGGCAAGGACACACAGGACTCTTTTCAGATGCCCATATACAGTTTCCAACACCATTTCCATACTCTCAGCATCTCTGCAGATTCCTCACGGGTCTCTTGGACATCACAGAGATGCTATGAGGCAGCGGTGCCCTTCTGGAGGGCAGCTCAAAGTCTGGTAGGACACGACAGGGAAATGGTCAAAGGACCATTAGGACTGAAGATGGGCTCTCCTTAAGGGAGAGTCAGCTCAATTCCCAACCCCACAGACTGCATTTCCTGCAGCCACCGAGGCTAGAAGGGGGCTGCAGACACCTCACTCCCAAGCAGACCCCTCTCTTGCACAACTCGCAGGGCAGGTGTCTGAACTGCAGCTGTAAACCCTGAACCCCAGGGAGCCCGAGAGAAGAACAGGAGCAGCATGGAGAGGAGGGGAAACAAGGAGCAACACCATGATCCTGCTGCCAAGGGAGGCAAGGAGAGAGGGGCAGATGGGCACTCAGGAAAGCCCTCACCTTACCCACCTGGGCATGCTGCCTCACAGATGGTGACAACTCAAGGCAGTCGCTCTCAGCCCCTGGACTCCATGGCTGTCAGGGCAGAGGCTCTGCTGGGTCAGAGAAGAGACATGGGGGGCTTGTTCGGAAGAAGCTTTCTGCATTGGAGGGACTGAGCAAGACTTGCTCAGATCCATTCTCCCATGATGATTCTGTTTGCAGTTCCCTCTCATTCCCTGCCCATCTCTGCCACCTTGCACTGTCCCCACTGCCAGCTCTTACTCTGTCCCAACGTCTTTTCCTTGACGGTGCTCAAAGACCCCATCCCACCCTCTGTGGGCTCCATTCTGCCTTACAGAAGCCTCCCAGGACAGGGCACTGGGCACAGGTATCTCTGTTCTCACAGGTCCTAAGGAGCAGGTCAGAACAACTCTTATAAAGCAGTCAAGGTGCTACTGGTGCTGTCTGTAGGCTGAGGTGGGGTTGAAGGGGGTTGATGAAGTTTCTCACAGACCAGAGGTCACTGAATTTATCACTGAATCTATGAGTCATAGGATGGGATGGGTTTAGAAGATCCCTCCAGGAAACACACTAGCATTGCCCTGCAGCCAGAGACTTACCATATTAGGAGCTGTGAAGATTCCTCCCACAGTGAGCTCTCCTCTGGCCTCCCACTCCACACTGCCTTTCACTTCTCTCTGCCTTCTCTCATCTCATGTCAGCAGCAGCAGGCAGTGCCCGGAGCCCTGCTGCTCTTTGCAGAGGAGCTGCTCCTGCACACAGCTGTCTCTGGGCAGTGCTGCCAGGTTGCCATCAGCTCCTTCCATTGCAGGAGCCTGGCCCTGCCCAGGAGCAGGGGCCCAGCTGAAGTCCTGACTTCCTCTGTCCCTTGTGTTCCCTCCTCCTGGGAAATGTTCCCTGAAGGAGACTAAAATCATCACCACTGGTCTCTTTCTCAACACTGAAGGGAAACGGATTCCAGCATTACAATTTGTCTCATCACAGGATGGTTATCTGCAAGAGGTGGAAATGTCTCACTCCTAACTAGGCAGGAAGCTACTCGACCCATGGTTCAGGTTTTAATTCAGATGAGTCAATCTGGGCATCTCATGCCCTTTTAGAAGCCCCTGGCATGCAGTGGGATTCAGCTCTCTCCCACGAACTCCACAAAAAAGAGCAGGAGGTGGGATTCTCCTTGCCCAAGCCAAAGTGTACACAAAATAGATGTCTGCGTGTGAGATCCCTGTCTAAGCTCATGTTATAATCACCTGAGATGGAGGGTGGGAGTCAGTTGCTCCCACACAAACACCTGGGGACAGTTGAAGAGACAGAGGTGGTCCAAGACATGTGCCAGTGTCTGCTTGCTCTGATGGAGCGACTGTGAGACCCACATCCTTCTGGAGCATGAGGTGGGGGCCAGGTGGGGAATTTCCTTGGCCATCTCAAATGACCCCAGATGCCTAATACTGCTAGAGCACCACTCACTAGGAAGCTGTGACACAAGCAGATGCCTACAGTGCAAAATCCTGATGTAATCCAGGGCAGACACTACATGTAATGACATAAAAAAGGCTGGCAGGGCCATGTCAGATGTCTGCGGTGTCCAGCACAACTGCATGTTTCTAGCACATACAGTATGGCCCCTACAGGAAAGCCCTGCCTGTTTGGAGTGGTGCTGGGCAAGTGCCCCAGGGCACCTTCAGTTTCCTACCTGTGCCCAAACAAATGAATCCTACCTCTGCCTTCGGGCACAGTCTGCACTGCCCACATCCAAGCGTGCTGCATAGATGGGAGGCACATCACACCAAGGTCTCCACTCATGTCCCTGCACTCTTAAAACCTTCTAGTTCTCTCCTCCCTGAACCTCTTCTCACCCCCAGATGACATAAACAGGGACTGTGCTAATGAGGTCCACAGGGTCACTGGATCACAGGCTGTCCAGGCCAGGGACTTCTTCCAGTGGCACCTCATCCTGCCTGGACATTGGTTCACCTCTGTCACAGGCCACAAGGTGCTGCAGTCAACTCAGGCAGCAAACCTCTTTCCTGCCATTCCTGCACAGCCCAGCTGTGTTTCTGCCTGGCCTTGGGCACTGCAGGCTTTGCTCTCTTAGTGGGAACCTCCTTTCACCATGACATTGCCACCTGCTTTGTATACCAGCATGGCTCTGCTCTGCTCTGAAGTGGGGCCATCGCACACACAGTGTCCTTGGGTCCTGGTAACAGGTTGCACCATGGTCAATCTGACTGAACATTGCTAGAGTACTGAGATGTGGTGGGATCACTTGCACGATAGGAGAGCTCTCATGGTAGGGTACAAACTGTTCAGGAGAGACCAACAGGGAAGATCAGGAAAGGGGATGCCCTTTGTGTGAAGGGACAGCTCAGATATGTGGAGCTCTTCCATGGGAGAGGCAAGGCTTTGGGTGAGAGCTTGTGGGTGACAAGGGCGACATCGCAATGGGAGGTACAGAGGAGGTGGACGCAGTTTCCTTTAAGCAGTGTGAGAAAGTCTGTGGATCACAGACCCTGGTTCTTATTGGGGGGACTTTAATCCCCCTGACATGAACTGGAAGGCCAAACAGCAGAGTGCAAGCAGGCCAGGAGGTTTCTGGAGGGCATCAGGGACAGCTTCTCAGCACAAATGCACGATTTGTGATGCTTCTTTGTCTCTGAAAACTTCAGACAGGGAGGAACTGATCAGGGATGGTACAGTCAGTGTCTGCCTTGCCTCCAGTGATGAAGAAAAAGGAGAGTTCCAGATCCTGAGTGGAGTGAGGAAGGATAGTAGAGGAGCACAGACCCTGGACTTCAGAGGGGCAGACTTGGGCCTGTTGAGGGGACTGGTGGGGGATCCCATGGGAGGCAGTTCTGAAGGGCCCAGCAGCTCAGGAAAGCCAGCAGGTCTTTGAGGACAGCACCCAGCAAGCACAGAAATAGTCCATAGTGGTACTCAGTAGAACTAGTAGACATCTTGGGAGATCGGCTTGGCTACACTGGGAACTCAGGACTGAGCTCCAGGGCAATAAGGAAGCAGAAGGAAGGAGGGGCTGCAAAGATGGTATCTAGAAATATTGTCCAGTGAGAAGGGATGGTGTTAGGGAAGCCAAAGCTCCCCTAGGATTGACCATTGCAGGGAACATCAAGAGCAGGAAGAAGAGCTGCTACAGCTTCAGTTTCAGGAAAAGAGTAAAAAGGAAAATGTTGGCTCACTGCTGGATCCGGTAAGGAATCTATTATCAGCAGATGCAGATAGGTGTGAGGAGCTCAAGGCCTTCTTGGCTTCAGTCTTCACCAACAAGGTCTCCTAGGCTGTTGTGCCTGGTCAGGAGTCCAGAGGGGGAAAAAAAAGCAACCAATGTTGGGTGATGACTGAGCAGAGGATGACTTGCAAGAACTCAACCCATACACGTCTATGGGACTGGATGGGCTGCACCTGAGGACATTGAGAGGGCTGGCCACTCTCACAACAAGGCTAGTCTCTATCCTCTTTGAAAGGTTGTGGAGATCAGGAGAGGCCCCAACGACCAGAAGAAGGGGTATATTGTGCCCATCATCAGAAAAGGCCACAAGGACAACCCAAGGAGCTGCAGGCCATTCAGCCTCACTTTGGTGAGGAGTGTTTCATGGAGTGAATCATCTTGCATCACATTTCTGGGCACCTGAAGGAGAAGAAGGTGCCTGGGAACTGCCAGCATGGATTTAGTGCAGATAAATGATTCCTGACCTACCTGATTGCCTTCTGTGATAAAAGATCTGTACTTGGTGAGGAGAGGAGAGTAGCGGATGTCATTTACGATGATTTTAGCAAGGAGTTTGACACTGTCTCCAAGAATATTCTTGTATACAAATTGGGCATTATGATAGTCTGGGCAGGTAACTGGATGGGTCAAAAGCTGGTTGGATGATCGAGCTCAGAGGGCTTTTGTGAATGAGTGGTGCTTTACCTGGAAGCCAGTGACAGGTGGAGTACGCAGGGGTCTACACTGGGACCTGTCCTGTCTAACATGTTCATCAGTGACCTGGAGAACACAACTCTCATCACACTTGCAGATGGCACCTCATCAGGAGAACAGTCCTAAGTTCGAGGGCTGCCATCCAGATGGACCTCAGTAGGCGGGAGGAATGGGTGGGCAGGGACTTCGTGAAATTCAAAACAAAACAAGCACCAGGTCCTGCCCCTGGGGCAGACCAACACCCTGCAGTGATACGGGCTGGGAAATGCCCGGCTGGGCAGCAGCTCTGCAGAAAAGGATGCAGGATAAACACATCCGGTTAAGATTTGTGTTTCTGTATTCAGGAAAACATCATCACCAGAAGTGTAAGCTGTTAATGCCAACTCCCAGAAGTCTAGAAAGTGGAGGATGTACTCCTACTGAAATCTGCTGATGGAAATCAGTGCAGTTGTCTTCCCAAAGTGACCAAAGCACAGGATGGAATTCAGATTCCTAATTTGTAGAGATTTGGCCCTTATGAAAAAAGAACTGATATTGTAGTTAAGGCACTGAAATGCTAAATCCGTTTCTATTACGAACACTGTGACACCTATCTTTGCAATGGCAGACTGTCAGGAGACATGCTATTTGTAAATGGATCTTGATTGCCTTGTACAAGGCAAACATTTCATACATTTGGCTCAAGATACAAATAACTTTCTCGAAATCGCCAGATTTCACTCTCCCAGGAAAGCTTATACAGTTGTATAATAAGCGTGGGGGGGGGGGGGGGGAATGGGGGGAAGGCTGGGCCTGAGTGAATCTCTGGACTCAGAAAACACTCTGCACAAATGTTTTCAGTGCTGTTTTCTGTCACAGGAAATTCTAGAAGGTTCAGGTAGGGTGCCCTCGTGATGACGGTGTCCATTCACTTGGGAAAGCACAGCATTCAGGTGCTTCAGGGATACATAACTGAACAGGAACCTAAAGAAGGAAAGCTACTGAGAGGAAGAGCTCTTTGGGGACATTTGCATGGCATCCAGCTGGTGTTGCAAGCTACCAAACTGGTGCCTATGCTGGACCCTTCTGTAACAGTGTAGTAAATGTAGCTTTCAATGAGACTCCAAGAGCCTCCCACTGTACACGGACATGTGGAATATAGTTGGTCCTGTCCTTTGGGCTTCCTGGATGCTGGTGTCCACGTCAGTGTTGAGCACAAGTAGCACAGCACAGGCAGGAAAGCTGAGGGCAGGCACTGTCAAAGGAATGTGGTTATGAATCACAATTTCAAAGTTCATTTTATAAGAGGTGACAACCTTCCGCCTGTCTGAAGAGCTCCCCAGCTCACAGCCTGCTGTCTTGTTTCCAGAGGTTCCTTCCAACCAGGTTCCTTGCTCAGGAAGATCAAAGGCCATTGCCTGCAGGTGGTACCTCAAGCACATAAGCAGACAAGCCTCTACCCCATGACCAAAGCAGCAAGCATCCTTTCCCAGGATGCATTTCTCTGTGTGTCTGACCAGTTGATCAATGCTCAGGCAGTTCTGGTCCCCCTCCACACACACACTTGAGTCAATGAATCCTATGTGTTTAAAGAAGCAAAAAGGTGCCGGTGTGCATCTTTCTTCAGGGGAGGTGGTGCTAGCAAACAGAGCGGACAGGTCCAGGGTAGGAGCTGCCAACTTCTCCAGAGCACCTATTCCTGCAGGCTCCAGGGGAGATCTTTGCCTGTAGCCTGGTTCTCCTGCTGTTTAGAGCCCTGGCCTGTATCATGCTGGGTGACAATCAGCATTTCCAGAACAATAATCAGAAAACAAGGTGTTCAGAAATAAAGGCACCAAGGAAGACAAAGATATTAATGATTTTATCTTTTCTTTCCCCCCTACCCCCTCTCGCCCCCCTGGCTGCTGGTCCCCACCATGCTGGCTGGGCAAGTGGTGGTTCTCACAGCACATCACATGGGCGTTGGCCAGCCAAATGCAGGCAGGGCAAGGGGTCAGGCAGCCGATATGGGGGAGAATTGGAACTTTCTCCCTCAGCACCCACCTGTCCAGATCCCTTCATCACCCCAGCACTCATTTTCATAATGCCTGGAGTTCAAAAACATGGAGATCTCTACATTTGCCATGTTCAGCTGAAACTGGTCAACAGTTAGCAAAGAAGGTGGGAGGGGAGGAAGAAGCAGAACAGCATTTTTAGGCAAAAACTTAACATGGGCATTGAAACACAGGAGCTGTATATAAAGAACTGCAAATTGGATAGGCAAAGTTCCAGCATTATCACAAGTACGTATACAATTTTTTTTTTTTTGTTATTTCAGTCATTCCAATGGTTTCATCTTTCCTTGTGTGCTGCCTTCTAACCCAGACTGCAAATAAACTCTCCAGTGATCTCGCTGTCGTGTTATGAAACACAGTTGTGGGCAGCATTTCCTTTTTGCCACCACAGCACTGCAGCACCTTTGCTGGCTCAAGCCAAAGGTCCTGGGGACGTAACTGAGTTCAGTAGGTCAGAAGATTTCCTGGCCAGCACAGTAAGAGCAATGGAGAAAAATAACTGGGACAACATAACCTCACTTTTCAGCTGTGGGTTTGAATGACGTCCACACTGAAATATCAAAAGATTAACATAAGCTTAGTGGCCTACAGAGAAACAAATGCAGACATTGGTTCAAGTTTTCAAGTTCAAGCTTTAATAAACTCTTTCTCACTTTTGTTCCCACTACATAATTCACTAGTGTTTTAACAATCCTGGAAGCCTGAAAGGCAAAGAGGGCTACACAAATCCATGCAGATCTTTTACCTAAAAGGATAGACAACACACTTCCTTGGTCCTGAGTCACTTAAGGAATAGCATGGACTGAATCAGTGCCCATTAATCTTTGGGGATCTTTTTGGTGGAGGAAGAGGAGGCTGAGTCCTTCAATTTGGTCGGCAATAACAACGTACTTTATTGGTTCTCCAGTACCAAGTTTCATCTTCACGCTTACTTCTTCTGTGTATTGATATAAACCTCCCTCCCTGACAAGCTTTTCTTTACTCTCTCCTCTCCCACCCCTCACTCTTACAACAGCCAAGGCTGTTTACAAGGACCTCTGGTGGAGCACAACTACCTCCCCCCCCATCTCGGGCCCAAAGTGTAGTGGAGCACAACTACCCCCTCCCCGCCCTTATCTCAGGCCCCAGCTAACTGCAAATAACTGACAGCACCCAGGGCTGACCAGGAGGAGGTAGGCCATACTGGTTGCAACTGGTGAGGCCAGAAATGGGCATGAGATCAGCAAAAAGGGGGGTATATTTTCCCCAACACGGCATGAGATCAGCAAAAAAAGGTACGTCTCCACACCAAATATTGTATGACCATGAGTCAAACTCCGTGCCCATAAATAGCGCTGCAGCCTAGAGCCCGTTGAGCTCTCCTGCACGGCAGCGGGCTGCACGGCGGTGAATCTCCCCTTGAGTTGGGACGCCTCTCGAGGTTACTCTCCGGGAGTTAAGAGAACCTCTGTCAGGAAACCGTTGGAGTGGTAAGAAACCGAGACTCGGGCACTAACAAATGTGCAGTAAGATTCGCTCGCTGCGACTACACAGTATCTCCATCTTCAATAAATCTCTCTGCAATAAACCCAGAGATAATAATAATAATAGTAACAATAATAATAATAATAATAATAATAATAATAACCTCCCCTCCTTGCGACACGTTCACCTGGAGGAGGTCTGCAGAGGAGACCAAAGTAGAGTGGGACCAGTCAATGTGCCCAAGCCTGGGGCAGCCATCCAGAGGGACCTTGAAGGTCTGGAGGAACAGGCAGCAGGCAGTCATATGACATTCAGCAAAGATCAATGCCAAATCTTGCCCCCGGGAAGTAAGAAGCAACAATACAGGCTGTGGGCAGATTTCAGGCAGCAGCAAGCGCCGGCTGCTCCCAAAGGGACAAGGAGCCGGGAGTCAAACATGATGACAAGGCCAAAAAAGGCAAGGGCCTCACTAGCCATGGTCAAGCCCCACCAAAGCCCAGTGAGGCGAGCAGGGCAGACCTGGAGATGGTAGCCAGGTTCAGCCAAGACTCCAGATCAGCAGGAAAGTTCTTGGTGTCAAGACAGGTCCCAGGTCAAGCCGGCATCACATCTTGGCAAATCAGGATCAGGTCCAATGACAGTAACTAGGGTCATACAAAGCCCTGTAATTGCAAGGCAAGTCCATAGTGATGAAGTAGGTCTAAGGTAGAGCTAGAAAGTTAGGCTATGCTTCAGAGTCCGGATCAACAGGGTCCATGGGCAGGAACAGGCATACCTGCAATACAGCTGCAGGCAAGCCCACCTGCAACGTAGCTCCAGATGGGACTGAAGGCCCAGGCCTGAGCTTAGATGGGGTTTCCTGGACACGTGTGTGGAGGTTCCTGGTGAGGGCCATGAAGGCCTGTAATTGGCCGCAGGGCCCTGACAACAGCCTGGCCAGGAGCAGCTCTGCGGAAAAGGCCCTGGGGGTCCTGGTGCACGGCCAAGTGAACGCCAGCCAGCAGTGTGCCCTGGCAGTGAGGAAGGCAACAGCTTTCTGGGGTGTGTGTGCAGGAGCGTGGCCAGGAGATTGAGGGAAGTGATCACCCTCCATTACTTAGTGATTGTTAGACCACATCTAGAGTGCCACATCCAGTGCTGGGTCCCAAATAAAGGCAAGACAGTGACCAACTGGAGCCAATTCAGTAGAAGGCCTTCTGGATGCTCAGGCAGCTGTCGCACAAACTTCTGTGTCCATGGGGACAGCCGCTCCTGCCTCTCCAGTCAGGGCAGATGGCGAGGAGACTGCATCTCATGACAGGCAAGTCCAACAGGGCCAAGAGGAATCATGTCCGGTGGCAGCCATTGCTGCAACAACAGGAGCAAAGGAGGCTCCTGGGAACCTCCAAGGTAAGAGGTGGACAGGAACCAGGAGGAAATATCAGTAGCTCTGCTCCCTTCAGCCCCTGACACGTGAGGACCTCTATGCTTCTGGGAGATGTTGGGGGGCCCTCTCCCCTCAAGATACAGAGCCTGGCACCTGAGGGGGACTCACCCCATCCCCAGGGCAAGTCTCCATGGCTGGGAGGAAATGCCAGGTGCTTGACCTCTTCCTCCCCACTGACCATCGCAGGAGGCTGGAGGGACCAGCTCAGGTAAGCAGGATTCTCTAAACCTGAGAGAATCAGGGAACAGAGAGTCGCATGCAGGGAGGTGAGGGGAATCCCATTTGTGGGATCTCTCCTGACTTTGCATCATGACTTTGGAAGAGGTCTGATGATTTCTCTGCCTCAGTTTCCTTTTCAAAGCAGCATGTCCCAGAGCTTGAGTGACCAGAGTTATGGGGAAAGCTGTATGCCGGGAAGTGCTCACAAAGTTTCCAGCAGCTCAGAAGTTTCAGTCTCCTTTGAGAGCCAGTTCTGCATTGCTCACTCTCTGCAGTCCCTAGGGAGAGACCAGCTGCAGCAGGAGCCTTCAGAGACTTGTTAGTGCTTTAGCCCTCAGGACACTCCAGAGGGCAGGGGACATTCAGGTGTTGTTGGACATGCACCACAAGTGCTGCTGGAAGAAGACAGCAAGGGCAGAGCAATGCCTGAGCCCTGGGTGGTGGTTTGCAGAGAGCTCAGGGAAGAGAAGGATGTGGTGGGGAAGAGGCAGAGGATGAGACCCTGACCTGGATCATCATTGCCCGTTGCCATCAGTGCAGAGGTCAGCACCTCATCCTGAGGACTGCAGGTTTGTGCTGTGTCTTCTGAGTCAGGTCTGCTCCTTTTTAGCTGCTGAGATTTTGCATGGTGGCATCTATGGGTGAGAAAGGTGATGGGCATTTCACAGAATCACAGAATCACAGAATCACTGAGGTTGGAAGGGACCTCTGGAGATCATCTAGTCCAACCCCCCTGCTCAAGCAGGGTCACCTAGAGCACATTGCACAGGATTGCATCCAGGCGCATTTTGAATATCTCCAGAGAAGGAGACTCCACCACCTCTCGGGGCAACCTGTTCCAGTGCTCTGTCACCCTCACAGTGAAAAAGTTTTTCCTCATGTTAAGATGGAAGTGTCTGTGTTTCAGTTTGTGCCCATTGCCTCGCATCCTGTCGCTTGTCACCACTGAAAAGAGTCTGGCCCCATCCTCTCGACACCCTCCCTTCAGATACTTGTACACATTGATAAGATCTCCTCTCAGCCTTCTCTTCTCCAAGCTAAACAGGCCCAGCTCTCTCAGCCTTTCCTCATAAGAGAGATGCTCCAGTCCCCTAATCATCTTTGTGGCCCTTCGCTGGACTTGCTCCAGTAGTGCCACATCCCTCTTGTACTGGGGAGCCCAGAACTGGACGCAGTACTCCAGATGTGGCCTCACCAGGGCTGAGTAGAGGGGGAGAATCACTTCCCTCGACCTGCTGGCAACACTCTTTCTGATGCAGCCCAGGATACCATTGGCCTTCTTGGCCACAAGGGCACATTGCTGCCTCATACTTAACTTGGTGTCCACCAGCACTCCCAGGTCCTTCTCAGCAGAGCTGCTTTCCAGCAGGTCAACCCCCAACCTGTACTGCTGCATGGGGTTATTCCTCCCCAGGTGCAGGACCCTGCACTTCCCTTTGTTGAATTTCATGAGGTTCCTCTCTGCCCACCTCTCCAGCCTGTCCAAGTCTCTTTGAATGGCAGCACAGCCCTCTGGCGTATCGGCCACTCCTCCCAGTTTGGTATCGTCAGCAAACTTGCTGAGGGTGCACTCTGTGCCTTCATCCAGGTCATTGATGAAGAAGGTGAACAAGGCTGGACCCAGTCCTGACCCCTGGGGGACACCGCTAGCTACAGGCCTCCAACTAGACTCTGTGCCACTGATCACAACTCTCTGAGCTCTGCCATTCAGCCAGTTCTCAATCCACCTCACTGTCCACTCATCTAACCCACACTTCCTGAGCTTGTCTATGAGGATGCTATGGGAGACAGTGTCAAAAGCCTTGCTGAAGTCTAGGTAGACAACATCCACTGCTCTCCCCTCATCTACCCAGCCAGTCATTCCATCATAGAAGGCTATCAGATTGGTTAGGCATGATTTCCCCTTGGTGAAGCCATGCTGACTACTCCTGATCACCTTCTTTTCCTCCACATGCGTGGAGATGGCTTCCAGGATGAGCTGCTCCATCACCTTTCCAGGGATGGAGGTGAGGCTGACTGGCCTGTAGTTCCCTGGGTCCTCCTTCTTGCCCTTTTTAAAGACTGGGGTGACATTGGCTTTCTTCCAGTCCTCGGGCACCTCTCCTGTTCTCCATGACCTTTCAAAGATGATGGAGAGTGGCTTAGCAATAATGTCCGCCAGCTCCCTCAGCACTCGTGGGTGCATCCCATCAGGGCCCATGGATTTGTGGGTGTCAAGTTTGCTTAAATGATCTCTAACCCACTCCTCCTCCACCAAGGGAAAGTCTTCCTCTCTCCAGACTTTCTCTCTTGCCTCCAGGGTCTGGGGTTCCTGAGGGCTGGCCTGACCAGTAAAGACTGAAGCAAAGAAGGCATTCAGTAACTCTGCCTTCTCTGCATCCTTCGTCACCAGGACACCCACCCCATTCAGCAAAGGGCCCACATTTTCCCTAGTCTTCCTCTTGCTGCTGATGTATTTGAAGAAGCCCTTCTTGTTGTCCTTGACATCTCTAGCCAGATTTAATTCCAAACGGGCCTTAGCCTTCCTCGTCGCATCCCTGCATACTCTGACAACATTCCTATATTCATCCCAAGTGGCCTGTCCCCCTTTCCACTTTCTGTAGACTTCCTTCTTCTGGTTGAGTTTTGCCAGGAGCTCCTTGCTCATCCATGCAGGTCTCCTACCTCCTTTGCTTGACTTCCTACTCATAGGGATGCACCGCTCTTGAGCCTGGAGGAGGTGATGTTTGAATATTAACCAACTCTCTTGAACACTCCTTCCTTCCAGGGCCCTCACCCATGGGATTCCTCCAAGTAGGTCCCTGAAGAGGACAAAGTTTGCTCTCCTGAAGTCCAGGGTTGCGATCCTACTTGGTGCCCTGCTGCCTCCTCGCAGGATCCTGAACTCCACCATCTCATGGTCACTGCAGCCAAGGCAGCCCCCAACCTTCACATCTTCCACCAGTCCTTCTTTGTTTGTTAGTACGAGGTCCAGCAGCACACACAATGGGACACTCTGTTCCAGACATATGGCCACAGCAGTGCTGAGTCCAAAAGGGCATGGTTTTCTGATAGGTCCCATGCGGTTGTGCTAGAAACCCCATGCATCTGACATGGCCCTGCTAGACTATTTTTATGTCATTATATCAAGTGTCCGCTCTGAATTACATTAGCAGTTTGCACTGTAGGCATCTCCATGTGTCTCAGCTTCACAGTGAGAAGTGCTCTAACAGTAGTGGGCATCTAGTGTCATTTCAGATGGGCAAGGAAGCTCCCCACCTGCTCCCCACCTAATGCTCTAGAAGGATTCGGGTCTCACACTTGCTGCATGAGAGCAAGCAGACACTGGCACATGTCTTGGACCACCTCTGTCTCTTCAACTGTCACCAGTTGTCACCAGGTAACTGACTTCCACCCTCCATCTCCAGTGATTATAATGGGAGCTTAGACAAGGAGTTCACATGTAGATGCCTATGCTGTGCTCACTTCAGCTTGGGCAAGGGGAATCCCACCTGCTGTGTGCTGGTGGAGTTTATGGGAGGGATCTGAATCCCACTGCATTCCAGGGGCTTCTAAACTGGCATAAGATGCCGCAATTGACTCATCTGAATCAACACCTGAACCATGGGTAAATGAACTCCCTTCCTCACCGCTTCCAGAGTGGGACATCTCCACCTCTTGCAGATAACCATTCTCTGATGAGACAAATTGTAATGCCAGAATCAGTCCTCCTTCAGTGCTTAGAGAGGGACCAAGGGTGATTATTTTAGTCTACTTCAGGGAACATTTCCCAGGACGACGGAGCACAAGAGACAGAGAAAGTCAGGACTTCAGCTGGGCCCCTGCTTCTGAGAGGGTCCAGGCTCCTGGGATGCAGGGAGCACCTGGCAACAAGGCAGCACTGCCGAAGACAGCTGTGTGCAGGAGCAGCTCCTCTGCAAAGAACAGCAGGGCTGCAGGCACTGCCTGCTGCTGCTGCCATGAGATGAGAGAAGGCATAGGGAAGTGAAAGGCAGTGTGGAGTGGGACAGAGGAGAGCTCCTTGTGGGAGAAATCTTCACAGCCTTTTGCACGGTATGTCTCTGGTTGCAGGGCAATGCTACCGAGGTTCCTGCAGGGGTCTTCTAAACCCATCTCATCCCATAACTGATAGGCTTTTTAAGGATCGCTCTCCTAGCTCCTCCAACGCATAGGCAGTGGAGGAGATGCTTCAGAGTAGGGATTCCCTGCTACACCATCAGAAGGACAGGGCATGCTGCTCCATTCTCGCAGGGATGGCTGCAGGGGTGTGAAGTCAGGGAGTGCACACAAGTTTGCCCAGGGCTGTAATTCAGAGCAGCGTCTAGGCAGTGACTCTGCTGCCTGCAAGGGTCAGCACTCAGCCTGCCCAGAGAGCTCCCCATGACACTGTGGGGAGAAGCTCAGGGTGAGAGGAGCAACCGCCATCAGGGCAGGTACGTTCTCCTGCTGAGAGGGTGCTGCATGGGTCAAGGCTGCTCACAGCTCTAGCTCATGCACATGCCATGTCTGAGGGGTCTTTTCAAGAAGAGATCAAGAGAAGGGCTACTTGCAAGTGAAGGAGCTTTCCTTCGGGTGTCTGTGCTTTCAGTTTCCTGTTTTTGGCAGGGAGAATGAAGGAACAAGTTTTCTGTTTGTCAAGGAACTGGGACTCCGAAACCTTCACTCTGAGAGATTAATAGATCTGTGAGAAACCTCATCAAGCTGCTTCATCCCCACCTTAGACTACAGACAGCATGAACATCACTTTTGTGACCTCATGGGAGTTTATGTGACCTGCTCCTTAGGAGGTGCATGCACAGAGATGCCCCTGGGCAGTGCCCTGATCTGGGAGGTTTCTGAGGGCAAACTGAGCACACAGAGGGTGGGATGGGGTCTGTGAGCACTGACTGGGAAAAGATGTTGGGAGAGAGTAAGAGCTCCAGGCAGCAGGGACAGCTCCAGGCAGCAGAGATGGGCAGGAAAAGAGAGGGAATTGCTAACAGAATCATCATGGGAGGATGGATTTGGGCAAGTCATGGTCAGTCCCTGCAATGCAGACACCTTCCTCTCAGCAAGCCCCCTGTGTCTCCCCTCCCACTCAGCAGAGCCTCTGCCCTGACAGCCATGGAGTCCGGGGCATGAGCTGCCTCCTCTGCAGCCAGACCTCCAGCAGAGGAGAGGGGCATCTCTCCTGCTACGGGCCCAGTTCGTGCTGCCCAACAAAGTTGCTGACAGCAACTGCCCTGCAGTGTTTCTGTCTGCGAGGTAGCATGCCCATGTGGGTAAGGTGAGGGCTTTCCTGAGTGCCCATCTGCCCCTCTCTCCTTGCCTCCCTTGGCAGCAGGAGCATGGGGTTGCTCCTTGTTCCCCCTTCTGTCCATGCTGTTCCTGTTCTCTCAGGCTCCCTGGGGTTGGTGCGTTTTCAGCTGCAGCTCAGACACCTGCGCTGCGAGTTGTGCAAGAGAGGGGTCTGCTTGGGTGTGAGGTGTCTGCAGCCCCCTTCTAGCCTCGGTGGCTGCAGGAAATGCAGTCTGTGGGGTTGGGAATTGAGCCGACTCTCCCTTAAGGAGAGCCCATCTTCAGTCCTTAATGTCCTTTGACCATTTCCCTGTCATGTCCTGGCAGACTTTGAGCTGCCCTCCAGAAGGGCACCGCTGCCTCATAGCATCTCTCTGATGTCCAAGAGACCCATGAGGAATCTGCAGAGATGCTGAGAGTATGGAAATGGTGTTGGGGAACTGCATATGGGCATCTGAAAAGAGCCCTGTGTGTCCTTGGCTAGAAGGGGAGTGTGGAGACCTCCCTCAGGTGCCCTGAGAAAGGGAGAGATGGTTGGAGAGCTGCGGTTTTGAAACTGGACTCGTCTGCTCTCAGCAGGGGCTGGTTTCTTTTTAGGGCAACATATGGGAGTGATCATCCCCCAGCTCCAAGAGGTGCGAGCAAATGACAGCTGGGAATGAGGCTAATAGACAGACAAGCTGTCCTCCCTCTGCACCAAGCGACAGGGAATGCATTTTTCTCAGGATTCACAGTAGAAATGCTGAGAATTGCTGCCTTTGAGGATCACTCCGCAGGGGTGACAGGGGCATCTCAAAGAAAATAAACACTGCTAAAAAATCCCATGAACTCAGTTCCTCAACCCTCATTCTTTAGAAGTGGTGGTGCAGATGCTAAAAAGCCCTTCCACATGCCCAGTGGATTTCACCTGAGAGGAACTGTGACTGTCCGAGCTAGTGACCCCCATTCCCATGTATCCCACCACTGTACAGCTGCACTGACTCCTCTGGAGCTGATAGGCAGAAGTCCCTGCTCCTCGTAACACATTCCACCAGTGCAAATTGTAGCTCAAGCAAGGGAGCTGCGCACAGATCCTGTCCGTAGAGAGGCAAAGTGGAGGGTTGCGTGAGAATTGCAACATTTCGGAGGTTTCATTGCTTGAAAAGTCTCTCCTAACTTCTCAATGTCTTTTCTTCTTTCGACAATCCCCAAAGCCCAGAGAGAGCAAAATGTCCAACAGCAGCTCCCTCAACGAGTTCCTCCTCCTGGCATTTGAAGACACACAGGAGCTGCAGCTCTTGCATTTCATGCTCTTCCTTGGCATCTACGTAGCTGCCCTTGTGAGCAATGGCCTCATCATCACAGCAGTAGCCTGCGACCACCACCTCCACACCCCTGTGTACTTCTTCCTCCTCAACCTCTCCCTCCTCGACCTTGGCACTATCTCTACCACAGTCCCCAAATCCATGGCCAATTCCCTCTGGAACACCAGGGCCATTTCCTACTCAGGATGTGCTGCCCAGCTCTTCCTGGTTGTCTTCTTGTTTGGAGGGGAGTTTTCTCTTCTCACAGTCATGGCCTATGACCGCTATGTTGCCATCTGTAGACCCCTGCACTATGGGACCATCATGGGTGGCAAAGCCTGTGCGAAAATGGCAGCAGCTGCCTGGGGCAGTGGTTTTCTCAATCCGCTGCTGCACACTGCTAACACATTTTCAATACCATTCTGCAAAGGCAATGTGGTAGACCAGTTCTTCTGTGAAATTCCCCACATCCTCAAGCTCTCCTGCTCAGAATCCTACCTCAGGGAAGTTGGGGTTATTGTGTTTAGTCTCTGTTTGTTCGTTGGGTGTTTTGTTTTCATTGTGCTGTCCTATGTGCAGATCTTCACAGCTGCGCTGCGGATCCCCTCTGAGCAGGGACGACACAAAGCCTTTTCCATGTGCCTGCCTCACCTGGCTGTGGTCTCCCTGTTTGTCAGCACTGTCCTGTTTGCCTACCTGAAGCCCCCCTCCCTCTCCTCCCCAGCTCTGGATCTGGTGGTGACTGTTCTGTACGCAGTGGTGCCTCCAGCAGTGAACCCCCTCATCTACAGCATGAGGAACAAGGAGCTCAAAGATGCCTTGAGGAAAGTGATTTCATGGACATTTTTCAGCAGTGGTAAAATTGCCTTTGCTCTCCACAATTGAATCCCAGGGTATCCCAACCAGTCCAGATCTTTGTTTGTTCACTTTATTTTTATTATTACTATTACTATTATGATGATGATTATTGTTGTTATTATTAGTAGTATTTGTTATCATGTTGCTACACAAATTCTTGGATTCATACCACTTTTACTGAGACTGCTCTGTCTCACCTGGTACCCACATAAAATTGTGTTTAACCCTGTGTCAGAGCTGACTCCCGCACAGTATCTCTGTGATAAAGTAGCTTCTACCCAGTGCAGTGCCTGAAGGCTGGGCTTTTCTTCCAAAGCTGGTGTCAGGAATAGGCCTAAGGAATTGCATGTGAAATGGGCCTGCTGGGCAGAGTTGTCCATGGGTTTAGAAACAAAAAGCTCATAATCATGTTATGAACTCTTAGAGAGCAAGGGCTGGATTTAGGACTCGCCCATCACTGTCCAGTGACAGTGGAGATGATGAATTGTCAATGATGATGTACACACCCAGGGCCATTCCACATGTTAAAGCACAGTGTCAGATGCCTGTCCTTCTGGAGGGGAATCTGGAGGTGCCAGGAGAGCTCCGGGAATCTCCTGGGACAGTGTGTGCCTGAGGTGGGCAGTGAGCGGAGCCTCACAAAGGGAGAGGTCCTCCAAGATGGAGTCACCTAAGGGTAAAGTGCTAAACCCAGGTATCCGTGGGCAAAGGAGGACTCTGCCATCCCAGCAGAGGTAGTGGGGACCCATCTGTCATGGGGAAGGGAGACTGGAGAGTGATTCATGTTGTCAGTGTTATACCAGGGACAGGATTTAGAGATGTACCTTGACAAAACTAGCACCCTCGGAAATGCTCCATAGTCCCTCCAAGCACCTGCCACATCCGCAGTCCCTGGAGGGATTAGAGGCCGTGATCCCCATTTGGCTGGGTCTGCTTCCCACCCTGACCAGCACAGTCAGTGCAGAGTCACCCTGTGGCCCTGTGGCCCCACAGCCCGCTCACTCTGCAGAGCAGCACCACCAGCTCGGGGCCCTGCGGCAGAAGAGGGGAGGGGGTGTGGGAATGGCCAATGAGATCAGAGGAGGGATTGGAAGAGATGAGAAGGAAGTGGAAGTGGGCTTGAAATTGCCGACCTTTAATCCAAGACAGTGTTCCGAGTGTGGGCACACTGAAGTGAGCTCCCAGTGCAGAGCCAGAAGTCCTTGCTCTGCTGGCCCTCCACATGGCCTGGGAAGTGCCTGAAGAAGGATTAATGCTCCCCACCCTCCCAGCTCCTTGTGCCATCATCCCTCCTGACGGGTGGCACCAAAAAGAAGGCTGGGAGCCCTTGTGGGAGCTTGTGTTGAAGGAAGCAGCACCCAGGAGCCATATCAGTTTGCTGCTGTCCCTCAGGCCCTGACTCCAGCACATGTTGTTCAGTCAATCTCCCCCACCCTATTTGTTGGTCTTCACCCCAAAAGTCACCCCCAAACAAGGCTCCATGCCCAGCTGAAGGACTGAGCATCCAGCTGTGAGCCCTGGGAGGATGAACCCTCTCCTGGGTCCTCTGCAGGGCTGACAGGGAGCATGCAGAGGAGGTCCTGGGACCATCTACTGAGCCAGTGGACCATCCTCTTCCCATGGAGCCCCTCATACAGGGTCTGACAGAAAAAAGATGCAGCCCAGCTTGTTGTTGCATGAGCAGAGAGGAGAAACTGCCCCAGGAAACTCCACCCACACCCAGCTCCTCTAACCAGCCATTTCCAGCACTGGCCATACTCCATGGTCTTGGTGAAGGGTGATCTTGGAATGTGACCAGCTCTGTCTGCCTGCTGGGCTCAGCACCTGTATGGGGGGAATGTCCAGCCCTGCCTGGGATCTCCCCGGGCCCAGACCCCAGCAAGCCCCAGAGTATGGCCTTCTGCTAACCCTGGTGGGGGACAGGATGATGGCTGGGCAGGGCTGGGGACTGGTGGGAGGCTGCTGGGCAGGAGAGCCATGGGGGGCCAGGGCACCAAGGGCTGTCATGAAGACCATGCTGGGGGGTTGTTTAGCTACCCTAGAATGCACCCTGTCCTTTGTGGTGCCTGCACAGTGGGACTGTGGGGCAAGGCAGCAGGGCTAGGCCAGGGGAGGGATGAGTTGCAGGTGGGAGCCACGACACTCCAGAAGCTCCCAACGGTCATGGAGGGGACTTGCTGCTGTTATCAGTGTCACAGGTTTCTCAAGGGCTACAGCCACTAGCACTGCCTGTCAGGACTCCCAGACACAGCACAGATGGTCGGTACCCGGCGCTGCAGCTCACAGTGCCCCCCGGCCTGTGTCACCGTCCTCTCTCAGGAGCACTGCTGGGAGCGTCACTCCCTGCCCGGGTGTGGAAAGGAGCTGCTGGAGCTCCTCTTCTCACCCCTGCTGAACCGGGCTCTGCCCTGGTGTTGGGCCACAGACTCTGCCCTGGGTCATGTTATGTCTCCATATGCTCTCCTCTGAGACCATGTAGGGACCTGCAGCACATAGCTCTCTTTAGAGCTGGCCACCGCGGCCCACCTGCATGATCCCAGGAGATTCCAGCAAGGCTGTGCTTGGAGGTGAGACTGTGATTGTCCTCGGTCAAAGTAGTTGGGATGGTCTGGCTGGAGGCCAAGGGGAGAAAAGGGCAAGAGACAACAATGAGGAGATGCAGTAAGGGAAATTTCAAATGCATTTAAGGCAGAAATAAAGAAACAACCATGATAGTTGAGCAGCACTGGGACAGGGGACAGAAGATCTTTAAAAACACTCCTGGAGAAAGCACTTACCAACCTGATCTGACTGTAAAGTTAGCCCTGCCCAGAGCTGATCGTGGTCCTGCAGATCTCCAGTGGTCCCTCCCGACCTAGATCCTCTAGGAGGAAGGGGCTGGGAAGTGGAGTCCTGGGCAGGGGACACTGTTGTGGGGTTGAGGCCTTGCTGCCATTTGTACTGCCCGGACAACCCCGTGCTCAGAGTCACACAGTGAGTAAGTTCATCCTCAAAAGGAGTCTCTGCTCCATGGGCAACAGGAGTCAAAGCAGTGTAGGGAGACTGCAGAAAAGTTCTCAGGAACACACCAGGCATTCAGGCCCTTTGACTGCTGAGGTGTCCCCAGACCGGTGCTTTGCATCCTGAGTCTTAGGCTCTGAGAAATCTTTAGAGCCAGAGCAGACCAGAGTCCCACCTCCTGGACTCATGTGTTACAGGGCATCAGCAGGGCTGTACTGGCTGCAGGGAGGGAATCAGTGCCCGGGGCATGAGCAGTTCCCCCTCTGCCCTCGCCTCTTTCTTCACAGCCCGGAACAGAGATCATGTTTCCCATGTTGGCCCTCCCTGCCGGGCTGCATTCCCAGGTGGAGGGGACGCAGGCTTCCCACTGGGGAAATGCAAGAGAGCCCAGTCTCATCTAGAGGAGCAGGGTCCCAGCACACCTGCTGGGTGGTCAGGGCTGCAGGCTGCAGACCCCACTCTGTTCCCCACAGACCTCCTGCCAGGGGTGGAGGGTGCCCAGCAGCAAGGCATGCGCGCCTGGGGGTCTGGTGCCATTGGGGTGGTGGCCTTTGGACCAGCCTCTGTCTGTAAGTGACTCAGGAGCTCCTCCACCTCGATGTTAGTGGCAAAGAGGGTGTCCCAGCTTGTTCCCTCTGCAGCTGAGGATTTAATTCTCAGGAGAAAGCAAAAAAGAAACCCTTTTGTCCATGGGACTTATACTACGCTGCCAACCCTCTACTGTCTTCTCCTGCTCTATCACCCCAGAAGTCCTTTGGCAGGGGCATTTTTTGGTTTCCAACCCTCCATTGGACCCTGCTTTGGGCAGCAGATTGGGCTACAGGCCTCCTGTGGTACCTTTAGGATGAATTATCCTAAAAGCCTATGATTTCAGGCCCCATTTCAAGCACAGAGCAAATGTCTCTGGGACAGGAGCAATTTGTGCTTTATGTGACCATCTAAAAGAAGGCAGGTGAACACCTCCTCCTTCTTCCTTGTTGACTGTAAGGGCAGCCTGGGAGGCACTGCCTCAGGCATATCTACATTACCCCTGAAGTTCTTTGCATCCACCTTTAACCACAGAGAAGTCCATTGCCTGGATCCTCTCAGTGGTGAGGGGAGAAATGCAGGCTTTTCTGCAGAGTGAGGTTTCTACCTCTGTAGTTGTACCTCTAGGTAGATGGTGGCATCCTGCCCTTTCTTTCTTGCCTGAAGCTCAGGCTGGATGGGGATGTGAATGTGGAGGTTGGCTGTCACTGCAGTGGCTGTGAGATGGTGGAGAGGTAGGAGGAACGACAGAATCACCACCCTGCACTGCAGCAGAGAGGATTTCATCTTGTTCAGGATGTGCTTGTCAGCATCCCACAGGTGACTGTCCTGGAGGGCAGAGGAGCCATGGAGCCCTTTTGGATTGTCAGGGACAAAGTCCTCAAAGCACAGGAACACTCTAGTCTGCAGGGAAGTCCCTCAGGGCCTGGCCTGAGGCTGCCTCAGATGAGCAGGGACTTTGAGATTTAGGACTTGAAAAGGCAGAAGGAAGTGCACAGAGGGTTGGAAGGGGAATGGGCTACCCAGGAAGAAGACACAGCCATTGTGTGTGGTGGAAGGGATGGAGTTAGGCAAGCCAAAGCTCAGCTGCAGCTGGAGGTGGAGTTGGAGGTGTAACTGGGAAGGAATGGGGAAGGTAACTAGAAGCGCTTCTGCAAGTACATGGGCAGGACAAGGAAGGCAGGTAGAGAAGGAAAATGTGGTCTCCCTGCTCAGTGGGGCAGGAGACATAGTGACAAAGACAGGGGAAAGGCTGAGGAGCTCATTGCCTCTATTACCTTGTCTTTTACTGGTCTTGTCTACTGCAGGGCCTCCCTGGCCCACGAGTCCTTTGGCAGCATCTGTGTTAGCAAAGCGTCACCCATGGCAGAGGAAGATGCAGCTGGGGAGGAACTTTGCCCAGTGGGCACACACAAGTCCATGGGACCAGACAGGAAGCATCCCAGGGAGACGTGGCCGCAGTCACTGCAATGCTGCTCCCGATTGTCTATGAAATGTCAGGGTAATCAGGGAGGTTCCTGATGACTGGGGAAAGGCAGACATCACACCCATTTTCCAGAAGGGCAAGAGGGAGGATCTGGGCAACGACAGGCTGGTCCTCTTCATCTCAGTCCCTGGGAAGGTGATGGAGCAAATCCTCCTGGAAACCATCTCCAAGCCTATGAAGGAGAAGGCCTGGAAGAGGCAGCATGTGTTGACCAAGGGGAAATGGAAACCATGCCTGACCAACCTGATTGCCTTCTGCCATCAGATGAATGGCTTTGTGCACAAGGGGAAAGCAGGGGATTTTGTGAACCTTCCCTTTAGCAAGGCCTTTGACACAGTCCCCCAGAGTCTCCTTAGAGGCAAATTGCTGAGACTTGCCTTGGATGAGTGGACCAGAGGGAAGGTGGAGGATTGGCTGGACCATCAGGCTGAAACACTGTCATCAGTGGTACAAGTTCCAAGTGGCAGCCGGTTACTAGCGGCATCCCTCAGTGATCAACATGTGGGGCAGGACTGTTTAACATCTTGATGAATGGCCTGCACAGTGGATGGAGCGCACTCTCAGCACCTTTGTGGACAATGCATAACTGGGGGGAGCCCCTGGGCAACCTCATCTAGTTCCCTCTGCATTGACCAGGGTGGTTGGGACTAGATGACATCCAGAGGTCTCCCCCACCCTAAGCGCTGTGATTCAGTGCACCGTTCCCTGGAGAGCTCTGTAAAGAGAGCAGAGGCCGAGGAAGAAGAAAGGCCCGAGAGGCAGAAGAAGAGATCTGAAACATGTCCATTTAAATGAAGTAGTTCCTCAGAACAATGTTTCTGCATTCCTCCACTACTACACCAGAGCATTGCCAGCAAATGTATTTTCAAGAAGAATGTCTCTCTCTATATATATGTTCACGCTTGCATAGACAGACTAATTCCTGTAGTGCATGAACATGGTGCTGCCAATGAATAAGAAAGAAATAAATATTTGGTAATGGTAAAAACTGTGTGAAGTTTTGGAAATGAGGATTTTTTTTTTTTTGTCAATTATTGCATTGAAGAGGTTTTAGAGACTCCTTTAAAACATTGCTTTAACACGGGTAGGTTGAGATTTGTGCAAATTTGGCCACCCAAAAATAGAGCATTTCCTTAAAGCTGGTCACCCTGCTTTCCTCACCAGTCGAGAGATCCCGACACCTCAGAGTGCGACGTGCTCTGTGCAAAGAGTGAGGGGTGGCATGGGCAGCCGTGGGCAGAGGGTGGTCTTCTGAGCACTGGGCTCGGTGTGAGACACAGAAATATCTTTTTTAACGGTGCAGGCCTGATTATAACAGAAATGTTTAGAAAAGGACATTAAAAATGAAACAAGAAAGAAATTAAGACAAAGACTGAAAGCAAAGAAATGCTTTCTTATATTTTCCGTTTTTTTTCCTGTTCTCATTGTCTTTCTTGATTTTTTCTGTTTTAGTATACTAATGTTCTGAGGAGTTTATGCGTCCCCTATGAAAAGGAAAGAGATTTTCAGAACTGGGGTGGGATGCAGTCACAGGGTCATGGGTAGCTGGTGCCCTTGCAGGTGCCCTGGTCCCCTCTGTCCAGCCTCCCTCTGCAGTTCAAAGGGGCTCTGATCTCCTGCAGGTCCCCTGTGAGAGCTGCCAGGCCCAGGCAGGTGCCTCAGAGACACCGGGGCCTCTCCAAGTGCCACTGGATGTTTATGCTTAGACATCTGAGGTCTGCCTGGAAAGGTGAAGAACTGTTTTCAACATTAAATATATATATATATATATATATGAGAACATTTTCATTAGCTGAAAGGACTGAATAATAACATTTCCGTGTTTTCCTATGATGATGTAATGGAAATTTTGAGGAAGGGACTGAATCTCAGGAGAAGAAATGTTGATCTGCCCCTTAACTTGTGTTACCGCTTCTCTGTCTGTTATGCTGTGGTTTTAACCTCACTAATCATTCACCTATTTCCACATTCCCGGATTACACTCATCATTTCTACAATGAACTTTGTGTCAGACGGTCTGGACATATGCACTTTCCATAGTTTCCCAGTCTTCCTCCTCCCCTTGCTCTTTACCACTCAGATATTTCTCAGCACTCCAGCTCCTGCTTTGAGCTCGAGGGAGTCTGAAGCTTGTCTTGTCTTTCAGCAGTCTAACTGTCTGTTCAACCAACTCCTTCACTGTGTGTTTATCCAGCCTTTCCTATCTATTTGTGAAGAGCATTTCAAGGAAGGCTATTCCTTGTAGACCGTGGACCTCTCTGGAGGCAACTTGGACTTGACATACAGTTGAGGAGTGTATTTTATTTCTTGTGACACTGAATCGTGTTTATTTTTCTTTAATCGCAATTAAGACAAATTTCTTCTGGGTCTTTTTGCAGCTAGTTGTCTAAGGAAAGCAGGAGGGAATTGGTGCACATGAGCTGTAACATTCAGCTGCAGCCTTGAGTGGCAAAAGGTTCGATTTGAACAAGAGTGATCTAAGTCCCCAGTGGCTGATGGGAGAAGTGGCAGGGCTGGGGAGGTGGGGAGGAATATTTTGCATGGATGTCTGACCTCCAGGATGGTGCTTTTCCTACATGTCCAGACTTCATTAGAAGACACTCTGGATCAATATCAGTTGGAGAAGGTGGATATCACTCTAGTTTCTAACCTGAAAAATAAGGAAAACTTTGAAAGCAGAAATCTTTTTTTTTTTTTGATGCTTATTGAAATCTTCCTCTTGTAAATACACTGCTGAAACCTCTCCAATTAGCCACAGCACAAGAATTGAAGAGCTGAAGAAAATTATGGGGAGAGGCATGGCTCCTTAGGGGGATTTGCATTTTAATGACCCCTCGGGTGTCTTTGGTGCTGAGTCCATGAACCGCCGGTGCTGAGAGGAGACTGAAGCAACCTCTCAAGAAGTTTACGTCAGAAGCAAATCGCCAAGTTTCTTGGAGCGTTAACAGGTCCCACTGAGGGCCATTATCAACAAAGGCTCCCCAGGGGCTGATTAGAGCCGAAAGTTGGAGGCCCTGATTGCAGGTAGGCAAAGGCAATGTGCAGGTGGCTGTGATGCCAAGTTAACCTGGATGTGTGTTATCAAGCAGAATGGCCAAGGCCCACAGCCAGCCCCTGGGTAGGGTGATCCTTTCCCTCACATGTTGCTCAGGGCTCTTCCTGGGGGCAGTGTCGGGGTGGGGGGGAGCACAGGGCCTAGTGCAGGACAACAATACGGCACCTCCTGGGCTCCGTGGAGGTGAGGAGGCAGCAAGGCCACAGTGCTGTAAGGAAACGTCATCTTCTTGTAGGCCTCTGTCCCAGCTGCTATGGCTAGTGTCTCTGCTACTAAGACCTCAGTTCTGTTGGAGGCTTTCAGCCTTGCCATTGCCCTCTGTCATCTCCACCACAGGCTGTCCTACGCTGTCCCAAAGCTGTACCTGTTTCCCTGCAGCCTGTACACACCCAACCTGCTTCCCCACCTTGCTCTCACCCTGCGATCTTCCTACACCAAATGATGTCCCTCCGTCCTTGCTGGCTGCTCCTTGAAACACAAAGCCAGGGGCTGATCACGGAGTCCCTCTGGGTGTCCTGTTGCACCAGACCACATTGCAATTGATGACATGCTGGCATAGATAGCAGGTGGCAATGTATTGGTGAAAGGAGGTTCCCACTAAGAGAGCAAAGCCTGCAGTGCCCAAGGCCAGGGAGAAAGAGAGGTGGACTGTGCAGGAATGGCAGGAGAGGAGTTTCCTGCCCTGGCTGACTCTGCAGCTCCTGTGACAGACTTCTTGAACCAATCTCCAGGAAGGACAAGGCGACACAAAATAAGTCCCTGGGCCTGGGCAGCCTGTGATCCAGCCACCCTGAGGACATTGCTAGCCTAGTCTCTGTTCATATCATATTGGGGGGTGAGAAGAGGTTCAGGAGGAGGCGAGCTAGAAGGGTTTCGTAGTGCAGAGACTAGAGTGGAGATGTTGGTGTGATGTGCCTCTCCCATTTATGAAGCACACTTGGATGCAGACAGTACAGACTTTGCTTAAAGGCACTGGTGGGATTCATTTTCTTCAGCACAGGCAGGAAACCTGAGATGCCCTGGGACACTTGCCCAGCATGCAATCTAAAGGGGCATGGCTTTCCTGTAGGTCCCATGCTGTACCTGCTAGAGACATGTGGTTGTGCTGGACACCCCAGGCATCTGAAATGGCCCTGCAGGCCTATTTTATATCACTAAATCAAGTGTCTGCACAGAACTACAACAGCTGTTTTTAACATTGGGATCTTCATCTGTCTCAGCTTCCTAGTGAGTGGAACACTAGTTGTAGTAGGCATCTAGTGTCCTTTCACATGGCCAAGGAAATTCCTCACCCGGCCCCCATGTCATGCTCTAGGAGGATGCAGGTCTCTCAGTCACTCCATCAGCGGAAGCAGACACTGGCACATGCCTTGGACCACCTCTGTCTCTTCAACTGTCCCCAGGTGTTTGTGTGTGAGCAACTGACTCCCCCCCTCCATCTCCACTGATTATAACGTGAGCTTAGACAAGGAGCTCACATGCGGACCTCTATGTTGTGCTCACTTCAGTTTTGGCAAGGGGAATCCCACCGCCAGTGTGTTTGTGGGGTTCACGGGAGGGATCCGTATCCCACTGCATCCCAGGGCCTTCTGAATCAGCATGAGATGCCCAAACTGACTCATCTGAATCAACACCTGAACCATGTGTCAATGAGCTCCCTTCTTCTCCTCTTCTAGGTGTCCTGCCTAGTTAAGAGATGGGAATAGGGGCTTCCAGAGTGGGACATTTCCACCTATCGTAGATAGGAATGCTCTGATGAAATAAATTGTAATGCTGGGATCCATTTCTCTCCACGCTTTAGAAAAGGACAATAGCTGGTTATTTTAGTCTACTTCAGTGAACATTTCCCAGGAGGAGGAAGCACGAGGGACAGAGAAATTCATGCCTTCAGCTGGGCTCCTGAGAGGGACCAGGCTCATGGGATAGGGGAAGCTCATGGCAACCTGGCAGCACTGCCCAGAGACAGCTGTGTGCAGGAGCAGCTCCTCTGCAAAGAGCAGCAGGGCTCTGGGCACTGCCTGCTGCTGCTGACATGAGATGAGTGAAGACAGCGAGAAGTGAAAGGCAGTGTGTAATGGGAGGCCAGAGGAGAGCTCACTGCGGGAGGAATTTTCACAGCCCTTTACACTGTAAGTCTCTGGCTGCAGGGCAATACTACTGAGCTTCCTGAAGGAGTGTTCCGAACCCCATCCATCCATGGCTGATAGTTTTTTTAAGGATCGCTCTCCTGGCTCCTCCAGTGCATAGAGGAGGAGATGCTTCAGAGCAGGGATTCCCTGCCACAGTGTTACATGGACAGGGCATGCTGCTCCATTCTCCCACGGATGGCTCCAGGGATATGAAGCCAGGGAGTGCACCCAGGTCTGCATAGTGCTGTGATTCAGAGCAGCGTCCCTGCGCCCCAGGGTGCTGTGTGCCTGGGGCAGTGACTCTGCCGCCTGCGAGGGTCAGCACTCAGCCTGCCTGGGGAACTCCCCATAGCGCTGCAGGGAGAAGCTCAGGGTGAGAAGGGCAACCCCTGGCAGGACAGGTTCGTTCTCCTGCTGAGAGGGTGCTGCGTGGGTCAGGGCTCCTCACAGCTCCAGCTCAGCAGAAGGACATTTTGAGAGTGGAGTTTTTAAGAGGACTTGTCTCTGCATGGTGGGAATGGAAATGCCCCAGTCAGGTTTAAACAAGGGGCTAAGATCTTCACCATTGCACTGAAGGATGAATAGGTTTGCAAGTGCCTTCACCACTCCTCAGCCTACAGACAGCACTGAAATCACCTTGCCAGTCTCATTGGAGATTTTCTGGTCTGCTCTTTAACACCTGCAAACAGAGAGATGCCGCTGGGCAGTTTTGTGCTGCCTGGAGGTTTCTGTAGGGCAGAGCTGAGATGACAGTGGGTGGGATGGGACCTGTGTGGGGACAAAGGAAGAGCTCCCAGCAAGGACATCTCCAAGCAGCAGAGAGATGGTCAGAGAGTGAGAGGAAAGTGCTACCAGACACCTCATGTGAGGCTGGGGTGCAGTTGGTTCTCTGCCAGCTTCTGCAGTGCAGATGCTTTCCCCTGAGCAAGCCCCCTTCATCTTTCCTCTGCCACCCAGCAGAGCCCTCTGCCCTCAAGACCATGGGATATCAGGCAGGAATTGCGTTTTTGGCAGCCAGAGCCCCAGAAGAGCAGAGGAGCAGCACTCCTGCCACCTGCCCATTTCCTAAGACATGACAAAGGGGCTGAGAGCAACTGCCCTGCAATATCTCCATCTGGGAGGTGGTGTGCACAGCTGGGTTAGGGGAAGACCTTCCTCAGTGTCCCTCTCTCTTTCTGTCTTTGCCACCCTAGGCAGAAGCACCAAGGTGTTGCTCCTTGTTTCTCCCCCTGTCTGGGCTGCTCTAGTTCTTGCTCTTGGGCTTTCTGGGGATGAAATTTGCTGCTACAGAGTCTGCCCCAGACCCTGTGGTTCCTGCCGCAGAGTTGTCTGCAATGGAGTGAGAGGATGAGGACCCCTTCTTGCCTTTGGGGCTCAAAGCAGCACAGTGTGTGGGGCTGGGGAATGAGCTGAGTGTCCTTCAGGAGCCCCCACTTTTCAGACACTTCACCCTCCCTGGGGTGTGCTGCTGGGCTGTGTGCTGCCCTCGAGGAGGGCACAGCTCTTCTACTGGACATTCATGACAGCTGAATGCCCCATGCAGAAGGCACAGAGGTGCTAAGGAAATGGAAATGCTGGTGGGGGTGGCTGTATGTGGGCAGCTGAAATAAGCACTGTGTGTTTTTGCCTAGAAACTGGGTGTCAAAAGCTCCCTCAGTATCAGCACCACGTCACAGAGTCCTTCTTCTGATCATTGGAGCTATGTGCTATGTCACACCCTCTCCATCACTCTTGGGACATCTGAACTGAGCGAGAGGTGAGTTTGCAGATCTGCGCTTTGCAAGTGGCCACCACTGTCAGCAGAGGCCAGTTTCCTTTAAGGGTAACTTGCGTTCAAGACTGTCCCCTAGCTGAGAAAGGTGCATGCTCAAGGCAGCTGGGAAAGGGACTGATGTGCAGACCAGTGTGTCGGCTCTGTCCTAGGGCACAGGGAGAGCTTTTGCCTCTCAGGACTCACTAGTCCTCACGCGGAGAGCAGTGGAAAGGTTGCATATTCCTACCCTGCAGAGCAGACAAACAAAGAAAAAAGCCCCCCAAAAGCGAAGCTGTTGCTTTTGTGGTCAAATGCCTCAGAAGTGGAGGTGAAGATGTTAAACCATCCTTGTGCACTACAGCAGGACTGACCCCTCTGGAGTCTGTGGGCAGAGGCCCATGCTCCTCATGGCACACTCAGCCAGCACAAATTGGAACTCCAGACATGAGTGAAGCAGTGGGTGAGTGTGTGTGTGTTTTGTGTGTGTGTGTGTGAGAGAGAGAGAGAGAGAGAGAGAGAGAGGGCAAGAGCTTTGAAGAGAGAATTCCCTGCTGACTTGTCACTGTCTTTTCCTCCTTGGACAGTCCCCCATATCCAGAGAGAGCAAAATGTCCAACAGCAGCTCCCTCAGCGAGTTCCTCCTCCTGGCATTTGCGGGCACACGGGAGCTGCAGCTCTTGCACTTCTCGCTCTTCCTGGGCATCTACCTGGCTGCCCTCCTGGGCAACGGCCTCATCATCACAGCTGTAGCCTGTGACCACCACCTCCACACCCCCATGTACTTCTTCCTCCTCAACCTCTCCCTCCTTGACCTTGGCATCATATCTACCACTGTCCCCAAATCCATGGCCAATTCCCTCTGGAACACCAGGGCCATTTCCTACTCAGGATGTGCTGCACAGGTATTCCTGCTTTTCTTCTTGTTTGGAGGAGAGTATTCTGTTCTCACTGTCATGGCTTATGACCGCTTTGTCGCCATCTGCAAGCCCCTGCATTACGGGACCATCATGGGCAGCAGAGCCTGTCTCAAAATGGCAGCAGCTGCCTGGGCCAGCGGTTTTCTCAATGCTCTCATACACACTGCTAACACATTTTCAATGCCACTCTGCCAAGGCAATGTGGTGGACCAGTTCTTCTGTGAAGTTCCTGAAATCCTCAAGCTCTCCTGCTCAGACTCCTACCTCAGGGAAGTTGGGCTTAGTGTGGTTAATGCCTGTCTAGACTTTGGGTGTTTTGTTTTCATTGTGCTGTCCTACGTGCGGATCTTCACTGCTGTGCTGAGGATCCCCTCTGAGCAGGGCCGGCACAAAGCCTTTTCCATGTGCCTCCCTCACCTGGCCGTGGTCTCCCTGTTTATCAGCACTGTCTTCATTGCCTACCTGAAGCCCCCCTCCATCTCCTCCCCAGCTCTGGATCTGGTGGTGGCTGTTCTGTACGCGGTGGTGCCTCCAGCAGTGAACCCCCTCATCTACAGCATGAGGAACAAGGAGCTCAAAGATGCCCTGAGGAAAGTGATTTCATGGACATTTTTCAGCAGTGGGAAAATTGCCTTTGCTTTTCATATATGACTCCCCCTGCGTCCCATAACAGCACTGAGCTTTCTTTGTTCACTTTATTTTTATTATGAGTATTATTACTATTAGTAGTACTATTTGTAATCATGTTGCTGCACAAATGCTTGGATTCATTCCGCTTTTACTGGGGCTGCTCTGTCTTACCTGGTACCCACATAAAATTGTGTCCAACACTGGGTCAGAGCTGACTCTCTCATAATATCTCTGTAATAAAGTCGGTTCTTCCTGGTGCAGTGCCTGAAGGCTGAGATTCCTCCAAAGCTGGTGTCAAGAGTAGCCCCAAGGAATTGCACCCCAGAAGGGCCTCTTGCACAGGGTTGTCCATGGGTTTGGAAGCAAAAAGCTCATAACCATGTTATGATCCTTTAGAGACCAAGGGCTGGATTTAGGACTCACCCATCATCTCCAGTGACAGTGGAGGGGATGAATGGTCACGGATTTACATACCCACAGCTGTCCAACATGTTAAGGGCCAGTGTCAGATGTCCATCCATCTGGAGTGGAATCTGGAGGTGCCAGGAGAGCACAGGGCATCTCCTGGGGCAGTGTGTGCCTGGAGTGGGCAGTGAGTGGAGCCTCACAAAGCGAGAAATCCTCCAAGGTATAGTCACTTAAAGTTAAAGCACTAAACCCAGGGATCTTCAGGCAAAAGAGGACTCTTCAATCGCAGGAGAGGCAGTGGGAACCCATCTCGCATGGGGAAGAGAGACGGGAGAGCAATTTATGTCATTGTCAATGAAATACCATGTGCTGGATCTGGAGATGCCCCTGGACACAATTAGTACCCTTGAAAATTCTCCATAGTCCTCCAAGCACCTGCCACATCTGCAGTCCCCTAGAGGGATTAGAGGCTGTGAACCTCATCTGGTTGGATCTGCCTCCCACCCTGACCAGCATGGCCAGTGCAGAGTCACCCTGTAACCCTGTGGCCCCACAGCCTGTTTGCTCTGCAGAGCAGCACCGTTAGCTCAGGGCCCCACGGGAGAACAGGGGAGGGGGTGTGGGAATGGCCAGCGAGATCAGAGGAGGGATTGGGAGAGAGGAGAAGGAAGTGGAACTGGCCTTGAAATTGCTGACCTTTAATCCAAGACAATGTTCAGAGTGTGGGCACACTGAAGTGAGCTCCCAGTGCAGAGCCAGAGGTACTTGCTGTCCTAGGTCTCCACATGGTCTGGGAAGTGTCCAAAGAAGGATTAATGGTCCCCACCCTCTCAGCCCATAGTGCCATCGTCCCTCCTGACGGGTGGCACCAAAAAGAAGGCTGGGAGCCCTTGTGGGAGCTTGTGTTGAAGGAAGCAGCACCCAGGAGCCATATGAGTTTGCTGCTGTCCCTCAGGCCCTGTCCCCTGCACATCTTCAGACAACCTCCCCCACCCTGCATGCTGGCCATTACCCCAAAAGTCACCCCCAGACAAGGCTCCATGCCCCTCTAGAACACTGAGCGTCCAGCTGTGAGCCCTGGGAGGACGAGCCGTCCCCTGGGTCCTCTGCAGGGCTGGCAGGGAGCATGCAGAGGAGGTCCTGGCACCATCTACTGGGTCTGTGGACCATCCTCCTCCCATGGGGGCCCTCATATAGGGTCTGTCAGAATACAGATCCAGCCCAGCTTGTTGTTGCATGAACAGGGAGGAGAAGCTGTCCCAGGAAACTCCTCCCAGACCCAGACCCTCATACCAGCCATTTCCAGCACTGGCCATTCCCCATGGTGCTGGTGAGGGGTGATCTTGGAATGTGACCGGCTCTGTCTGCCTGCTGGGCTCAGGACTTCTGTGGGGGAGGGAATGACCATCCTGCCTGGCCTCTCTCCCTGGGCCCAGACCCCAGCAGACACATGGCCTTCTGCTAAGCCCAAGGGGACAGGGCTGGGCCTGGGCAGGGGCAGGGGCTGTGGACTTGTGGGAAGCTGCCAGGCAGGAGGGCCATGTGGGACAGGGCACTGAGGACTGTCATGGTGACCATGCTGGGGGGTGTTTCCCCATCTCTGAACGCACCCTGTCCTGTGCGGTGCCTGCACAGTGGGGCCGTGGGGCCACATGCAGGGTAGCAGCACAGGAATGGGGTGCAGACGGGAGTCTCGACACTCCAGAAGCTCCCAACGGTTGTGGAGGGGACCCACTGCTGCTAGTGGGGTCAAGGGTTTCTTGGGGCCTGCAGCCAGCGGCGCCACCTGCCAGGACTCCCAGACCCAGCACAGATGGTCGGTGTCAAGCACCGCAGCTCACGGTGCTCACCATCCTGTGTCACCGTCCTCTCTCAGGAGCATCACTCCCTGCTCGGGTGTGGAGAGGATCTGCTGGAGCTTAGGTTTTCACGCCTGCTGACCCCGGCTCTGCCCACAGGCTCTTCTCTGGGTCATGTTATGTATCCATATGCTCTCCTCTGAGTCCACATAGGGACCTGCAGCACATAGCTCTGCTTGCAGCTGGCCACCACGGCCTGCCTGTGTGTTCCCAGGAGATCTCAGTATGGCTGTACTTGGAGGTGAGGCTGTGATTGTCCTCGGTCAAAGTACATGGGATGGTCTGGCTGGGGGCCAAGGGGAGGAAAGGCCAAGAGACAACAAGGAGAAGATGCAGGAAGGGAAATTTCAAATGAGTTTAAGGAAGAAACAAAGAAAGAACCATGGCAGATGAGCAGCACTGGGGCAGGGGCCAGGAGATTTTAAAAAACCCTCTTGGAGAAAGCACTTACCAACCTGATCTGACTGTAAAGTTAGCCCAGCCCAGAGCAGATCATGGTCCTGCAGATCTCCAGCAGTCCCTCCCGACCCAAATCCTCTAGAAGGAAGGGGCTGGAAAGTGGAGTCCTGGGCAGGGGACACTGTTGTGGGGTTGAGGCCTTGCTGGCATTTGTACTGCCTGGTCAAGCCTGTCCTCAGAGTCACACAGTGAGTGAGTCCATCCTCCAAAGGAGTCTCTGCTCCATGGGCAACAGGAGTCAAAGCAGTGCAGGGAGACTGCAGAAAAGTTCTCAGGAACATGCCAGGCATTCAGGCCCTTCTACTGCTGAGGTGTCCCCACACCGGTGCTTTGCATCCTGGGTCTGAAGGGCTGAGAAATCTTTAGAGCCAGAGCAGATGGGAGTCCCATCTCCTGGACTCACGGGTCACAGGGCATCAGCAGGGCTGTACCGGCTGCAGGGAGGGAATCAGTGCCCGAGGCATGAGCAGATCCCCCTCTGCCCTCCCCTCTCTCTTCACAACCCGGAACAGAGATCATGTTTCCCATGTTGGCCCTCCCTGCTGGGCTGTATTCCCAGCTGGAGGGGATGCAGGCTTCACCCTGGGGAAATGCAGGAGAGCCCAGTCTCATCTAGAGGAGCAGCGTCCCAGCACACCTGCTGGGTGGCCAGGGCTGCAGGCTGCAGACCCCACTCTGTTCCCCGCACACCTCCTGCCTGGGGCTGGAGGGTGCCCAGCAGCAAAGCAGGCATGCTTGGGGGGGTCTGGTGCCATTGGGTTGGTGGCCTTTGGACCAGCCTCTGTCAGTGAGGGACTCAGGAGCTTCTCCACCTCCATGTTAGTGGCAAACAGAGTGTCCCAGTTTCTTCCCTCTGGAGAGCTGATGCTTTAATTCTCTGGAGAAGGGGAAAAAGGAAACCGCTTTGTCCATAGGACTTGTATCACCCCGTTAACCCTCTACTGCCTTATCCTGCTGTATCATCCCATAAGTCTTTTACCAGGGGAATTTTGGGGTTCCTGACCCTATATCTGACCCTGCTTTGAGCAGCAGGTTGGGCTAAAGGCCTCCTGTGGTCCCTTCAACCTGAATTGTCCTAAAAGCCTATGATTTCAGGCCCCATTTCAAGCACAGGACAAATGTCTCTGGGACAGGAGTCACTTGTGCTTTACGTGACCATCTAAAAGAAGGTGGGTGAACACCTCCTCCTTCTTCCTTGTTGACTGTAAGGGCAGCCTGCGAGGCACTGCCCCAGGCATATCTACATTAACCCTGAAGTTCTTTACATCCACCTTTAACCACAAAGAAGGCCATTGCCTGGATCCCCTCAGTGGTGAGGGGAGAAATGCAGGCTTTTCTGCAGGGTGAGTTCTCTACCTCTGTAGTTGCACCTCTAGGTAGATGGTGCCATGCTGCCCTTTCTTTCTTGCCTGAAGCTCAGCCTGGATGGGGATGTGAATGTGGAGGTTGGCTGTCACTGCAGTGACTGTGAGATGGTGGAGAGGTAGGAGGAATAAGAGAATCACAGCCCTGGGCTGCAGCAGAGAGGATTTCATCTTGTTCAGGATCTGCTTGTCAGGATCCCACAGGTGACTGTCCTGGAGGGCAGAGGAGCCATGCAGCCCTCTTGGATCATCAGGGACAAAGTCCTCAAAGCACAGGAACACTCTAGTCTGCAGGAAAGTCCATCAGGGCCTGGCCTGAGGCTGGCAGAGATGATCATGGACTTTGCGATTTAGGACTTGAAAAGGCAGAGGAAGTGCAGAGAGGGTTGGAAAGGCAATGGGCTACCCAGGAAGAAGACACAGCCATTACCTGTGGTGGAAGGGATGGAGTTAGGCAAGCCAAAGCTCAGCTGCAGCTGGAGCTGGAGGTGGAACTAGGAATGGATGGGGAGGGCAACCAGAAGGGCTTCTGTAAGTACATGGGCAGCACAAGGAAGGCAGGCAGCCAAGGAAAATGTGGTCTCCCTGCTCAGTGGGACAGGGGACGTAGTGACAAAGACAGGGGAAAGGCTGAGGAGCTCATTGCCTCTTTTCCCTTGTCTTTTACTGGTGTTGCCTACTGCCAGGCCTCCCTGGCCCCCGAGTCCTTTGGCAGCATCTGTGTTAGCAAAGCCTCACCCATGGCAGAGGAAGATGCAGCTGGGGAGGACTTTTGCCCAGTGGGCACACACAAGTCCATGGGACCAGATGGGGAGCACCCCAGGGTGCAGGGAGGGGTGTCCAGAGTCATTGCAACGCTGCTGTTGATCGTCTTTTCAAGGTCAGGGTAATCAGGGAGGTTTCTGATAACTGGGAAAAGGCAGACATTGCACCCATTTTCCAGAAGGGCAAGAGGGAGGATCTGGGCAATGACAGGCTGGTCCTCTTCATCTCAGTCCCTGGGAAGGTGATGGAGCAAATCCTCCTGGAAACCATCTCCAAGCATAGGAAGGACAAGGCCTGGAAGAAGTAGCATGCATTGACCAAGGGGAAATGGAAACCATGCCTGACCAACCTGATTGCCTTCTGCCATCAGATGAATGGCTTTGTGCACAAGGGGAAAGCAGGGCATTTTGTGAACCTTCCCTTTAGCAAGGCCTTTCACACAGTCCCCCAGAGTCTCCTTAGAGGCAAATTGTTGAGATCTGCCCTGGATCAATAGACCAGATGGAAGGTGGAAGATTGTCTGGACCATCAGGGTGAAACGCAGTGATCAGTGGTACAAGTTCCAAGTGGCAGCCAGTTACTAGTGGCATCCCTCAGTGATCAACATGTGGGGCAGGACTGTTTAACATCTTGATGAATGGCCTGCACAGTGGATGGAGCACCTTTGTGGCCAACGCATAACTGCAGGGAGCTCCTGGGCAACCTCATCTAGTTCCCTCTGCATTGACCAGGGGGGTTGGCACTAGATGACATCCAGAGGTCTCCCCCACCCTAAGTGCTGTGATTCAGTGCACCATTCCCTGGAGAGTTCTGTAAAGAGAGAAGAGGCAGAGGAAGAAGAAAGGAGAGAGAGGCAGAAGAAGAGATCTGAAACATGTCCATTTAAATAAAGTAGTTCCTCAGAACAAAGTTTCTCCATGCAGAGTACAGCCAGCAAATGTATTTTGATGAAGAATGTATCAATATATATGTATGTACACTCGCATAGACAGACTAATTCCTGTAGTGCATGAACATGGTGCTGCCAATGAATAAGGAAGAAAAAAATATTTGGCAATGGTAAAAACTGTGTGAAGTTTTGGAAATGAGGATTTTTTGTCAATCATTGCACTGAAGATGTTTTAGAGACTCCTTTAAAACATTGCTTTAACATGGGTATGTTGAGATTTGTGCAAATTTGGCCACCCAAAAGTAGAGCATTTCCTTTACAGCTGGTCACCCTGCTTTCCTCACCAGTTGAGAGATCCCGACGTCTCAGAGTGAGACGTGCTCTGTGCAAAGAGTGAGGGGTGGCATGGACAGCCATGGGTCAGGGGGTGGTCTTCTGAGCACCAGGCTCTGTGTGAGACACAACAATATCCTGTTTAGTGGTGGAGGCCTGATTATAACAGAAAAGTTTAGAAAATGAGATTAAAAATGAAACAAGAAAGAAATTAAGACAAAGATTGAAAGCAAAGTAATGTTTTGTTATACATTCCAGCTATTATTTTTTTATGTTCTTATTGTCTTTCTTGATTTGTTCTGTTTTAGTGTACTAGTGTTCTGGGGAGATTATGCATCCCCTATGAAAAGGAAAGAGATTTTCAGAACTGGGGTGGGATGCAGTCACAGGGTCATGGGTGGCTGGTGCACTTCCAGGTGCTCTGGTCCCCTCTGCCCAGCCTCCCTCTGCAGCTCCAAGGGGTTCTGGTCTCCTGCAGGTCCCCTGTGAGAGCTGCCAGGCCCAGGCAGGTCCCTCAGAGACACTGGGGCCTCTCCAAGTGCCACTGGGTGCTTGTGGTTGGACACCTGAGCTCTGCCTGGAAAGGTGAAGAATTGTTTTCAACATTTCAAAAATATGAGCACACTTTCATCAGCTCCAATTATTGGCTCATTTTAGTGTCAATGTTTTCCTATGATGAAAGAGTGGAAATCTTCAGGAAGGGTATTAATCTCAGGGGAAGAAATATTGATCTGCCCTGGACCTTGTGTTTCCACTGCTCTGTCTGTTAGGCTGTGGATGTAATCTCAGTGATCTCTCACATATTTCCACATGTCCTGATTAAATTGATCATTTCTAAAGTCATCTTTGCAACAGATCATCTGGACATATGCCCTTCCCATAGTTTCCCAGTCTTCCTCCTCCCCTTACTCTTTATCTTTCAGGTACATCTCAACTCTCCAGTTGCTGCTCTGAGCTGCTGGCAGTCTGAAGGTTGCCTCGTCTTTCAGCAGTCTCCTTGTCTCTTTAGCAAGCTCCTTTGTTCTGTTTCTTGTCTATCCTTTCCTATCTATCTGTGGAAAACATTTCAAGGAAGGTTACGTTTTGTGGGCAGTGGAGCTCACTGGAGGCAGCTTGGACTAAACATACAGTTGAGGAGTGTATTGTAACTTTTATTCAACTGTTCCAAATTTTATTGTTGATTGTTTGCAATTAAGATTGTCTGTGTCTGTTTGCAGCTAGTTGTCTAAGGAAAGCAGGTGGGAATTGGTGCACATGAGCTGTAACATTCGGCTGCAGCCTTGAGTGGCAAAAGGTTCGATTTGAACAAGAGTGATCGAAGTCCCCAGTGGCTGATGAGGGAACTGTCAGGGCTGGGAAGCTGGGGAGGAAGGTTCTCCATACATTTCTCCTATCAAAAATACTGCTTCTCTGACTTGTCCAGACTTCATTGGGAGATACTGTGGGTCAGTATGAATTGGAGAATGTGGGTATCACTTATTCTGAAAACCGAAGATGAAGAAAGCTTTAAAAGCAGACATATTTCTTTTTCAGGTGCTCATTGAAAATTGCCTAATTTCAAAACACTCCTGAAACCTCTCCAGTAGCCACAGCACAAGAATTGAAGAGCTGAAGAAAATTATGGGGAGAGGCCTGGCTCCTTAGGGGCTTTTGCATTTTAACGACCCCTAGGGTGTCTTTGGTGCTGAGTCCATGAACCTTCGATGCTGAGAGGAGACTGAAGAAACCTCTCAAGAAGTTTATGTCAGAAGCAAATCCCAAGTTTCTTGTAGCGTTAATGGGTCCCACTGAGGGTCGTTACCAAGAAAGTCTCCCCAGGGGCTGTTTGGAGTAGAAAGTTGGAGGCATTGATTGCAGGTAGGCAAAGGCAATGTGAGGGTGGCTGTGATGCCAAGTTAACTTGGATGTGTGTTATCAAGCAGAGTGACCAGGCACTGACAGCCTGCCCCTGGGTAGGGTGATCCTTCTCCTCACACTTTGCTCAGGGCTCTTCTTGGGGGCAGTGGGTGGGTGGGGGTGCCCAAGGCCGAGTGCAGAACCATGATACGGCACCCTTGGGCTCCCAGGGCACAAGGAGGCAGCAAGGCCACAGTGCTTTAAGGAATGGAGTCTTCATGTGGGCCTTGGTGGTAGAGACACCAGCCATAGCCAACAGGACAAAGACCTACCTGTGTTGGAAGCTTTCAGCCTTGGCCGTGCCCTCCGCCATCTCCACCACAGGCTGTCCTATGCTTTCCCATGCCTGTGCCTGTTTCCCTGCAGACTGTACACACCCAACCTGCTTCCCCACATTGCTCTCACCCCACGATCTCCCCACCTCTCCTGATGTCTTCCTGTCCTCACCTGTTTTTCCTTGAAACACCAAGCCAGGGGCTGATCACAGACTCCCTCTGGGTGACCTCTAGCACCACAGCACTACCCTTCGAGTGACATTTTCTTTTCCTAATGTCACAGCTAAACCCCACAAGCTGCTCTTGGTGGCTTTTTCTCCTTCTCATTCTCTTTCCCACTACCAAGACAAGCTCCATCATCTCTGAACCCCCCCCTTCAAGCAGTCACAGGCTCCTACTTTACTGTCCTTTACCTCCACTTCAGCAGCATAAAGAAGCCCATGTCCCTGAACCTCTCCTCATGGACGGGATTATTCCCACCTAGGCACAGGACTTGACACTTCTCTTCATAGGCATCTGTTGTGTGAATCACCCGAGTTTCTCAAGATCCTTCTGGACCAAAGTTCCTCTGTGTCAAAACAAAACGAAAAGAAAAGAAAAGTGAAATGGCACCAGTGAGTTAAGGGTAAGCAGGTGTGGGCTGATGGTATTGGAAGGGATCAGAATGTTAAAAGAGACAGACTTAAAAGCGGGGAAGGGAAAGAAAAAAAAGGGGGGGGATTAGAAGTGAAGGAAAGGATTGATCAGGGCTGTCTTGGGGATTCCTGCCAAGAAGCCCTGCATCTGAACAATTCTGGCTGGAGGAGGACAAGAAAGCTGGTCTGCTTCCACTGTCACAGGGCACCTGCATGCTTTCCCTGACATCAACAAAAGAAGATTGAGAGTGGGAAGAATCACGGACTCCTTCAGGGTGGAAGTGACCTCAGGAGGTCTCTATCCCAATCTGCTTGCTCACAGCAGGCTCAGCTCTGGGGTCAGAGCAGGTTGCTCTGGGCTTCTTCCAGTCTGGTCATGGAAACCTCGAAGGGAGGAGACTGCACAGCCTCTCTGGACAACCACTTCCAATGCTTGACCATCCTCATATTGGAAAAGCTTTTCCTTATGTCTCCTGCACAAACATCTCTTCTTTCAACTTGTGCCCATTGTCTCTTGTCCTCCCACCATGCACCCTGGTGGAGAGCCTCGCTCCATCTTCTTGACCTCCTTGTAGCCATTAGAAGGCTGCTATGAGATCCCTCCAAAGCCATCTCTTCTCCAAGTTGAACCATTTCCTCACAGAGCAAGTGCTTCAGCTCCCTGACTATTGTGAGGACCCTTGGCCAAATTTGTTCCCAGTTATCAACCTCTTTCTTGTTCTGGGAACCCAAACCTGGATGCAGCGTTCTAGACATGCTCTAATGAATACCGACTAGAAGGTGATCATCATTTCCCTTGACCTCCTGGCTGTGCTCCTGGTCACACAGCCCACAATGCTTCTGGCCTTCTTTGCTGCCAGGAAACGCTGCTGGCTAATGGTTTGCCTCTTGTCCGCCAGCACCCTCAGGTCCTTTTCCACAGAGCTGCTGCCCAGGCACTCAGGCCCCAGCTTGTAACACAGTGGGGTGTTGGTTTATCGAAGGTGCAAGCCCTGGCATTTGGCCTTGTTGAATTTCATGAGGTTCCTGACAGCCCTTTCCTCCTGCCTGTCTAGGTCCCTCCCAATGGCAACTTTCAAGCATATGACTGGGCCCCCCTGCAGTTTTGGGTCCTCAACAAGCATCTTGAGTATTGCCTCCTCCATGCCACTAATTAAGTTTTTGGACAGGACAAGTTCCTGGAGAGACCCTGTGGTGCTCCACTTCTCCCTGGCCTCCAAGAAGAGCACTACACATTCACCACTGCCCTCTGAACCTGATCATCCAACAAGTTCTTTAGCCAGCTGGTTGTCCACCCAGCTAGGCGGTACATTTCTAAATTGTATTCCAGAAGGATATTTTGGGAGACAGTGTCAAACACCTTGCTCAAATCAAGTTGAAAGACATTTTGTGCTCTCCAACTGCAAACAGAGCTATTTAATCCTAGAAGGCAATCAGGTTGGTGAGGCACAATTTACCCTGGGTAAAACCATGCTGCCTCTTCCCTATCACCTTCTTCTCCCTCATGTGCCCAGAAGTGAGTGGACTCACTCCATGGCACACTCCTCAACAGTTGAGGCTGAATAACCTGTAGTTCCCTGGATTGCCCTCTGGGCCTTTTTTGAAGATGGATGCAAAATTTGCCTTTCTGCAGTTATTGGGACCTCACTCCATCTGCATGACCTTTCAAAGATGACAGAGGGTGGCCTTGCTATGACAGCGGCCAGCTCTCTCAATGGCCTCGCATGCAGCTGTTCCAATCACACTGACTTGTAGGGTTTGAGTTCTTGCAAGTCATCCCTCACTCAACCCTCATCCCCTGCTGGCTCTTTTTCTCCTCTGGAGCCCTGACTCGAGGCACAACAGCCCAGGAGATCGTGTTGGTGAAGAATGAATCCAAGAAGGCCCTGAGCTCCTCAGACCTATCTGCATCTGCTATTACTAGAGCCCCCAGCCCATTCAGCAGTGAGCCCAGGTGTTCCTTGCTTATTCTTTCTCCGTTAGCAGAGTAGTAGCAGCTCTTCCTCGTGCCCTTGACATCCCCTGCAAGTGTCTACCCTCTGGGAGCTTTGCTTTCACCATCCCTACTTTGGTGGACAAGAGTGTCCTGTTTAGACAAGCCCATCTCCCCAGATGTCTCCTAGTTTTAATGAGTATTGGTATAGACCATCCTTGTGCTTGGTGGCTGCTGCCCTTAAAGACCTGCTGGCTTTCCTAAGCTCCATTGCCCTTCAGAGCTGCCTCCAATGGGATCCCCCGCCAGTCCCCTGAGGAGGACAAAGTTTCTTCCTTTGAAGGCTGGAGTGTGTACACTACCACTGTCCTTCCTCACTGCCCTCACAACCTAGGACTCCACTGTTCCATAGTCACTGCAGCCAAGGTTTCCACAGATGATCACAGCCCTCATCAGAGCTTCCTTGTGTGTGAGTACCAGATCCAGGTGAGCGTCACCCTTACTGGCCCATCAGGGAGCTGTGCTTAGAAGCTGTCCCTGACAGCCTCTAGAGATCTCCCGGACTGCTTGCACCCTGCTGTTTGCCCTTCCAGTGAATATCGGGGAGATTAAAGTCCCCCCATCAGAACGAGGCCCTGTGACCCACTGACTTCCTCAGGTTGCTTCAAGGAGACTGCATCCACCTCCTCACCCTCATCGGGTGCTTTGTAACTCCCATCACAGCGTCATCTTTACTCTGATGCTCACGCACAAGCTCTCACCCAAACCTTTGTCCATCCCAGGGAAGAGCTCCATACATCTGAGCTGTCCCTTCACACAAAGGACATCCCCCCTGCTCATCTTCCCTAACGGTCTTGCCTGCAGAGCTTGTACCCTGCCATCACAGCCCTCCAGTCATGCTAGCGGTCCCTCCACATCTCAGTTATTCCAACCATGTTTCAGGCCTGTGACAGCTTGTGCATCTCCATCTGCTCCTCTCTGTGCCCCAGGCTGCATTCACTTGTGTATATTGGGGTTGCAGAGCCTCAGCTGTGGCACAGAGAACAGAATGGTCATGGTGAAACCTGTTACCAAGGGACAAGGACACCGTGTGTGCAGTGGCCCCACTTCCGAGCAGAGCCACACTGGCATAGATAGCAGGTGGCAATGTAATGGTGCAAGGAGGTTCCCACTAGGAGAGCAAAGCCTGCAGTGCCCAAGGCCAGGGAGAAACAGAGCTGGGCTGTGCAGGAATGCCAGGAGACGGGTTGGCTGCCTGAGCTGATTTGTAGCACCTTGGGGCCTGTGACAGAGGTGAATTGATCTCCAGGCAGGACAAGCATCACTGAAGAAGTGCCTGGCCCTTACTAGCCTGTGATTTGGCAGCCTGAGGTCATCATTAGCCCAGTTCCTGTTCATATCATCTGGGGGTGGGAGGAGGTTCAGGAGGAGGAAAGCTAGAAGGTTTTAAGGGTGCACAGACTAGAGCAGAGACCTTGCTGTGATGTGCCTCTCCCATTTGTGAAGCACGCTTGGCTGTAGAGCGGGAGGACTTGGCCTAAAGGTAGTGGTGGGATCCAGTTGTTTGGGCACAGGTAGGAAACCTGAGATGCCCTAGGGCACTTGCCCAGCAACCACTCCAAAGGGGCATGGTTTTCCTAGAGGTGCCATGCTGTATCTGCTAGAGACATGTGCTTGTGCTGGACACCCCAGGCATCCAACATGGCCCTGCAGGCCTATTTCTATGTCACTGAATCAAGTGCCTGCACTGGATGACATCAGCTGTTTGCAATGTCGGGATCTGCATGTGTCTCAGCTTCCTGGTAAGTGGAGCTCTGATAGCAGTGGGCATCTAGTATCCTTTCAGGTGGCCAAGGCAATTCCCTGCCTGGCCCCCACCTCATGCTCTAGAAGGATGTAGGTGTCACACTTGCTCCATCAGAGCAAGCAGACACTGGCACATGTTTTTGACCACCTCTGTCTCTTCCAATGTCTCCAGGTGTTTGTGTGTGAGCAACTGACTCCCACCCTCCATCTCCAGTGATTATAATGGCAACATAGACTGTGATCTTGCAAGCAGACATCTGTGCTGTGCTCACTTCTGCCTGGGCAAGGAGAATCCCACCTCCTGTGCATTTTTTGTGGAGCTCACGGGAAGGATCTGAATCCCACTGCATCCCAGGGCCTTCTAAAGCAGCCTGAGAAGCCCAGACTGACTCATCTGAAGCAATTCCTGAACAATGGGAAAACAAACTCTATTCTTGTCTCTGTCTTGGTGCCCAGCCTAGTTAAGAGATGGAAATAGGGGCTTCCTGAGTGGTATGTTTCCACCTTTCATAGATAGCCATCCTCTGATGAAATAAACTGCAATGCTGGAATCAGTCTGTCTGCACTCTTTAGAAAAGCAAAATAGGTGATTATTTTAGTCTACTTCGGGGAACATTTCCCAGGAGGATGCAGCACACGGGACAGAAAAATTCATGCCTTCAGCTGGACCTCTGCTCCTGAGCAGGGCCAGGCCTCAGGGACAGAGGGAGCTCATGGCAACCTGGCAGCACTGCGCAAAGACAGCTGTGTCCAGGAGCAGCTCCTCTGCAAAGAGTAGCAGGGCTCTGGGCACTGCCTGCAATTCCTGACAGGAGATGAGACAGAGAGATATGAAAAGCAGTGTGGAGTGGGAGGACAGGGGAGAGCTCATTGTGGGAGAAATCTTCACAGCCTTTTGCACGGTAAGTCTCTGGCTGCAGGGTGATGCTACTGTGGTTCCTGGAGGCATCTTCTAAGCCCATCCATCCCATGTCCATTTTTTTGAAAGATTGCTCTCCCGACTTCTCCAGTGCGGAGGATGGGGAGATGCTTCAGAGCAGGGATTCCCTGCCACACCATCACAGGGACAGGGCATCCTGCTCCTTTCTTCCAGGGAGGGCTGCAGGGGTGTGAAGCCTGGCTGTGCACACGTCTGCATGGACTGTACCTCAGAGCACTGTCGCTGTGCCCCAGGGTGCTGTGTGACTGGGGCAGTGACTCTGCTGCCTGCAAGGGTCAGCACTCATCCTGCCAGGGAGCTCCACACAATGCTGAGGGGAGAAGCTCCGGGTGGGAGGAGTGACCCCCCTCAGGGCAGGTACTTTCTCCTATTGAGAGGCTGCTGTGTGGGTCAGGGGTGGGGAACATATCCGGAGGAGACTTTCAAACAGGAATGCCAAGGCAGGGGAGGGGATACCTGGAAGAGAAGGAGCTTTCATGAGCCTGTGCTTTCAGTTCTTTTCTGTTTGGGTGGAGTGAAATGGGATTGGATCTGTCAGGTTTAGACAGGGGATGGAGGCTCAAAACAGTGACACTGAGAGAGGATCAGTTCTGGGAGGGACTCAGCAAATGCCTTCATCCACCCCTCAGCCTAAGGACAGAGCCAGCATCACCTTTCCGGCCTCAGCAAGGTTTCTCTCACCTGCTCCTTAGCACCTGCAGACATGGAGTCTGCAGTGCCCTGCCCCCGGGAGGTTTCTGCAAGGCAGAGCTGAGCTCTCAGTGGGTGCGATGGGGTCTGTGAGCAGTGAGAGGGGAGAGACGTGGGGACAGAGAAACAGCTCCCCGCAGGGACGGCTCCAGGCAGCAGAGTCACGGTCAGAGTGTGAGAGGAAACTGTCAACTCCAACAGCTCCTCTCCTCTCCCAGCCAGCACAGCCCTCTGCTCTCAAGGCTGTGGAGTCCAGGGCAGCAGTCATTTCCTCAGCAGCCGAACATGCAGGAGAGGAGACACTCGTGAGTGCCCCTCTGTCCCTCCCTGTCCCTGCCTCCCTCACCACAAATATCATGGTATTGCTCCATGTTTCCTACCTGTCCATGCTGCCCTTGTGCTTCCCCTTGGACTGTCTGGGCAGGGGGGTTTCTGATGCAGTTCAGACACTGACCCTGCAGGTCCTGCCACACAGACGTGTCCTTGAAAGTGAGATGCCCAAGTGCCCGTCTAACCTGTGGGTGTCCAGGCAACGCAGTGTGGGGGTGTGGGAATGAGCCAACTCTCTTGTCAGGACACCCCATCCTTAGGACATTCAGCCATTTCCCTGGGGTGTCTGGCTGGGCTGCAAGCTGCCCTCCACAAGGACACAGCTCTCCCATTGCAGCTGCGTTTTATCTAGGTGCCCCAGGGAAAAGCCACCTAGATCCTGAGGCCACGCTGAGACATGCTGCTGGGTGGCTGGATGTGGGCAGCTGGAAGGAGCCTGCTGTGTTGCTGGCTAGAAGGGGAGGGCTGAGACCTGCCTCACATCCCCTCAGAAAGAGTGCTGATGGGCACTTTGCAAGTGCATTCCTCTGCTCTCCGCAGAATCATTTCTTTTTCGGGTATCATGAGTGCAACAGTCCTCCACCTCCATGGTGCGAGCACAGGGCAGCTGGGAACAAGGCAGCTGGACAGGCCAGCTCTGCTCCCTCTGCACTCAAGACAGAGTGAATCCTTTTGCCTCTCCAGAATCACAGCTGCTCACTCTGAGTGCAGCAGCAATGCTGAGGATTTCTGTCTCCAGGAATCCTCCTCCGGTGTGACAGGGTCAGCTAAAGAAAAACAAAGAAGCCTTAAAACTATTCATGAAACCACATTATTAGAAGTGGGAGTGAAGATGCTGAAAATGGCTTCAGCATCATGAGTGGATTAACTCTGACTGGAACTGGGAATATAACAGTGTAGTCACCCCTGTTCCCATGTCGGCAGTGCTGTAGGTCAGGGCTGACTCCTCCGGAGCCCACGGGCAGAGGCCCCTGCTCCTGACGTCAAACTCAGCCAGCACAAACCAGAGCTCAAGCCGCACAGCTGAATGATGGTGCTGCTGAGATGGGGTGAAGTAATGTGTGTGTTTCAGGGAAGCTATGAGAAATTTTTGCTCAGAGAAGTCTGCCCTAACTTGTCAATGTCTCTTCTTCATCGGACAGTTCCCCTGTGTCCGAAAGGAGCAGATGTCCAACAGCAGCTCCCTCAACGAGTTCCTCCTCCTGGCATTCGCGGACACACAGGAGCTGCAGCTCTTGCACTTCTCGCTCTTCCTGGGCATCTACCTGGCTGCCCTCCTGGGCAATGGCCTCATCATCACAGCTGTAGCCTGTGACCACTGCCTCCACACCCCCATGTACTTCTTCCTCCTCAACCTCTCCCTCCTCGACCTTGGAACAATCTCCGTCGTTGTCTCCAAATCCATGGTCAATTCCCTGTGGGATACCAGGGCCATTTCCTACTCAGGTTGTGCTGCCCAGCTCTTTTTCTTTGACTTTTTCCTTTTGGCTGAGTATTCTCTCCTCACAGTCATGGCCTATGACCGCTTTCTCGCCATCGGCAAACCCCTGCACTACGGAACCATCATGGGAGGCAGAGCTTGTGCCAAAATGGTAGCAGCTGCCTGGGCCAGTGGTTTTCTCAATGCTGTGCTGCACACTGCTAACACATTTTCAATATCACTCTGCCAAGGCAATATGTTGGACCAGTTCTTCTGTGAAGTTCCTGAGATCCTCAAGCTCGCCTGCTCAGACTCCTACCTCAGGGTGGTTTGGGTGCTTGTGATTAGTGTTTGTTTAGGCTTTGGGTGTTTTGTTTTCATTGTACTGTCCTACATGCAGATCTTCACTGCTGTGCTGAGGATCCCCTCTGAGCAGGGACGACACAAAGCCTTTTCCATGTGCCTGCCTCACCTGGTCGTGGTCTCCCTGTTTGTGAGCACCACCATATTTGCCTGCCTGAAGCCCCCCTCCATCTCCTCCCCAGCTCTGGATCTGGTGCTGGCTTTTCTGTACGCAGTGATGCCTCCAGCAATGAACCCCCTCATCTACAGCATGAGGAACAAGGAGCTCAAAGACGCACTGAGGAAACTGGTTCAATAGGTACAATGTCAGCACCAATAACTCTCCCATGTGCATCTGCTCCTCATTCCCAGGGTATTTGGCAACATAGCTAGGTGTTGCTCATGTCTTTCTTTCTTTCTTACTTTTCTCTGTTACATTCTCCTAAAAGAAATAAATATTTTGCTTCGTGCCCCTTGTCCTCGGGAATCTCTCATTTGAATCTGATCGAGAGACGTGTTGAAGCAGGAAGCCAGGCTTCCGCCTTCATCAGCAGAGATGGGTGAACCTCCGAGCCCACTAGTCTGAGCTCCCTGGATGCCTTCAGTGCAATGAGGAGAGTTTTCCTTTGCAGTGTCTCTTTTGGTGCTGACACCAAGGGAGCTCAGGGGCACAGAGTCAGGCTCCGATGAGTACAGGCATGACCATACCATGGGTCCCGTGTCCATTAGGAGAGCTCAGCTCTTGTGGCCACAGTCAGGGTATGATCTCACACCCCTCTTCTCTGACTGTGGCATCCGGCTGTCACCATGACCTGATCCCTTCCCTCTCTAGCGTTCCAACACTCCAAGCAGACCAAGAGTGGAAAGGAGGAGAGTCTGGATGAAGTCTGTGGGGACAGATCCTCTGCTCCCCAGGACTGTTCCCACACTGCCGCAGCAGGCATTTCCTCACTGCAGCCTTCACTTGGGGGCTACAGCTTTCTTGGAGACACATCCACCAACAGCAGCAGGACTTTCTCTTTTCAGGGCTTTTCTCCTCATTTCCACACTGCCCTGCCTTGGTCTGATGCGTTTGTATGGCCTCAGTGCTCTTGTAACGTGCTGGTGGTAGGTTTGTGCTTCCCTGTGCATTTCTGTGAGCTGAGGCAGGACCAGGCATTGGGTGCATTTAGGCCAGACCTGGGCTGCACAAGAACATTGCTATAATAAAAGGGGATCCCCTCCATCATGTGCCTGAAGTCTGGCCTTTCTTCAGAAGCCGGAGTCAAAAATACGCCCAAAGACATTGCACCATAGAAGGGCCTGCTGCTCTGCTTGTGACCTCCATGGGATGCAAGGGACAAGCTCAGAGTCTACATGTCATCTGTTAGGGACTGAGGGCCGGATTGAGGGTTGATCTGTTGGTGACCAGTGCCAGGAGAGCTGAGTGAATGGTCTCTGAATTTCCTGCCCAAGGCTGTCCCACAGGTGACAGTGCTGATGAGAGATGCCCATCCTTGTGGAGGGGAATCTGAGCCCCCAGGAGAGCTCAGGGGATCTCCAGGGACAGCGTGTGCCTGGGGTGGGCAGTGAGTGGAGCCTCACAAAGGGAGGGACGGTCCACAGTGGAGTGACCAGAAGGCAAAGCACTAAATGCAGGTATGCATGGGGAAAGGAGGGCTCTGCAGTCTCAGGAAAGGCAGTGGGGAGCCAGGAGGCGCAGGGAAGGGTCACTGGAGAGTGATTGCTGCACCCTCAGGGAAGAATCACAGGCTGGAGCCTTGCCTGAGTTATGCTGTGGACATGCCTGTGCCTGGCCCTGCACCTCCCATGTCCGGACTTGTCCCTGTCCCCATCCTGCTGACCTGACTCCTGTCTCGACCTTGGACCTGCCTGCACACTACAGTCAAGAAAGCCTTATAAAGGGATGCTGGGACCCGAGCAGCACCCAGAGAGGGTTTTAGGTGCAAAAGATGACCATATATCCACAGCAACGCTTGCCTGACAGCCAATGTAAAGGTGTAAGGAGAGCTTCAGCTTTGGACCCCTGCTCAGCTAATGCTGCACGCAGAGTCTTAGCTGGACGAAAAAGTGAGGGCAGCCACTTGGGTCAGGTTTTACGATGCACAGTTAGGAGAGGCAGCTCCAGCTCCCTTGAGAGCTGCGCTGGAGCCTTTCAGGAGGGGGCTGAGGTGGGGCTGGCACCACCAGGGTTGCTGCGGACAGGGCAGCTCCCCTCTGCCATGCTGGGTCTGGGCACAGGTTTTCCCTGGGCAGCTCCCTGAGGAGCTGCTCTGGGGGATCCTCCACCTCTGTCCTGGCAGCAGCACCAGCGCTCAGCGTGCTGGATGGGTTGTGCACAGAAGGGAGGAGGAGGACAGGCTGCCCAGGGGGAGCATCGAGACCTTGTCCGTGCACGCAGGAATGGAGTGAGGAAAGGCAGAGCTCAGCTGGAGCTGGCGCCAGAGACCTTGGACATGGAAAGGGCTGGGATGTTATTAAATTACTCTTAAATGATCCCCCAGTGTCTGAGGGGTCTGAGCACCTGGACCCTGCTCAGCCAAGGCTGTGCCACACGTAGGAGGTAGCAGACAGCCGTGCTCTGGGATGCGCTGGGGTCTGGTGTGGAAGAGAGGCCGTGCAAAGCTGGTCTTCTCCTCTGTGTCCGGATAGAGAGACCTGGTGGAGGATAGAGATGGCCATGCACCCCATGCACCACAGCTGGGGTGAGCAGCCACCACTGGAAGGGGGTGATGAGAGGGGCTGGTTTGGGACGATGGCCCTGGCGCAACTTCCCCAGTGTGTCCTTGCAACACAGGGAACAACCTGGGCTCTTCTCTCCTGCACCCTCCATGTCCTGGTGCCTTTCCCAGGAGACCTGCATTTGCCCTGCAAGCACACGGCCATGTGCTCCCACACTGCCGTTCACACCCAGTAGCTGCCTGCTGGCATTTTTCCTCTCCTGGGTCCTTTCCAGACCAGACCAGCCCCTCCCCGACTCTCCCCACCTCCCCTGCCCTCTCCCCAGCCCACCCAGCAGAGCAGCCCAGCCTGGGGGTGGCCCCACAGCAGTGCCCACTGCAGAGGACTGCAGAGCTCTGGGCACTCACCCCACAGCCCCAGACCCTCTGAAGGGCACAGCAGGTCCTGGGGGGCAGAGAGGGGTGTCAGCCTCCCCATCAGCCCCCTGGGGGGCTGGGGGCCAGCAATGGCACAAGGAAATGCAGGCCACTCACTCCATGTCTCCACTGCTCTCATCACCAGCAGATCCTTAACCCTGGCTGCCTGCAGCCCCTCTGGGCAGCCCATCTGCCCAAGACAGCACACGAGTCCTGGCCCCAGGGCTCCTCAGGCAGCTCCAGTGACAGAGCAGGCTGCCCTAAGCTGACAAACATAGAAACAGGTTTTCATTTATGCCTTCCCACAAGCACAGAGTTACTCCTTTTCCTCTTCTCCGGAGACATCCCTGCTCCCCAGAGGGCCTTTCCCCAGGTCAGTGTGTCCATGCCAGTCTGTTCAGCCATTCCTGCACCCTCCCCTGTGTTCCCCACAGGGTCCTGGGCTGGTGGTGATGCTCTGCAGGGTGAGCGAGCTGTGTGGTGACTCCACACCAGCCATGCTGGTCAGGGCAGGCTCGGCTGGACGAGCATCATTGCACCTGACAACGCCTTCCCCAGGGTCTGTGGCTGTGGAGGATGCTTGGAGCAATCACAGGGCATTTGCAATGGCTCAGGGGTGGCATAGACCCAGCCCACTGCCTCTCCTGAGACTGCAGAGCCCTGATTTGGTGCATTCTTTGGTTTAGCCCTTTGCTTTGGGTGGCTCCACTTGGTTTTGGGAGACTCCACTCACTGCCCATCCCAGGAATGTGCTGTCCCTGGAGATCCCCTGTGAAATTCTGGTGGCTCCATACTCCCTTCCAGAAGGATGGGCATCCATCACCAGCTCTCTAATAGGTGCGACAGTGCTCAGCAGACACTTCTTGACCACTCACCCTCTCCAGGGGCACTGGGCACCCACAAGTGACAGCTGAATCCAGCCCTCATTCCCCAACACATCACCCAAAACAGCTGATGCCCCTTAGCCCATGGAAAACCCAGGCATGGCAACAGGGCCTTTTTGGGGACAATTCCCTGAGCACATTCTTGGCTCCAGCTTGGGAAGAAGAGCCCAACCTTCAGGCACAGTACTAAGGAGATCCCCTTTTATTACAGCAGTGCTACTTGGGAGGCCAGCTCTGACACAGTGATCAGCAGCTTTTCAGAAGGCCCCTGGGTCAGACGGATGGGCTTTGTGCCTCTGGAGAAGTGGGAGGAATTCAGACATTTGTGTACAAACAAGACTATCACAGACAGAATGCGCAATGCATGAGAGTTGCTGGAGATGGTAAACTGAAAATTGCTTGTGAGGAGAGATGGGCAGTTCATTGCTGCTGAACTAGTACCAGCTGAATCAGTTTCCTCACTGCCTCCTGGAGCTCCTTGTTCCTCATGCTGTAGATGAGAGGGTTCACTGCTGGAGGCACCATCGAGTACAGAAAAGCCAGCACCAGATCCACAGCTGGGGAGGAGAGGGAGGGGGGCTTCAGGTAGGCAAAGATGACAGTGCTGACAAAAAGGGAGACCACGGCCAGGTGAGGCAGGCACATGGAAAAGGCTTTGTGTCGTCCCTGCTCAGAGGGGATCCTCAGCACAGCACTGAAGATCTGCATGTAGGACACCACAATGAAAACCAAACACCCAAAGAATAAACAGGCAGTAACCACAGCAACCCCAGCTTCCCTGAGGTAGGAGTCTGAGCAGGAGAGCTTGAGGATCTGGGGAATTTCACAGAAGAACTGGTCCACGACATTGCCTTGGCAGAGAGGTATTGAAAATGTGTTCCCAGTGTGCAGGAGAGCGTTGAGAAAACCACTGGCCCAGGCAGCTGCTGCCATTTTGACACAAGCTCTGCTGCCCATGGTTGTTCCATGGACTTGTGCCTGCCCACTGGGCAAAAGTCTCCTCCAGCTGCATCTTCCTCTGCCGTGGGTGAGGCTCTGCTAACACAGATGCTGCCAAAGGACTAAGGGGCCAGGGAGGCCTGGCAGTAGACTATACCAGTAAAAGACAAGGAAAAAGAGGCAATGAGCTCCTCAGCCTTTCCCCTGTCTTTGTCACTACGTCCCCTGTCCCACTGAGCACAGAGACCACATTTTTCTTGGCTGCCTGCCTTCTGCTGCCAACATCCTTACAGAAGCCCTTCTGGTTGCCGTCCCCATCTTCTGCTAGCTCCAGCTCCAGCTCCAGCTCCAGCTCCAGCTCCAGCTGAGCTTTGGTTTGCTTAACTCCATCCCTTCCACCACACACAATGGCTGTGTCTTCTTCCTGGGTAGCCCATTCCCCTTCCAACCCTCTGTACACTTCCTTCTGCCTTTTCAAGTCCTAAATCACAAAGTCCCTGCTCATCTGTGCCAGCCTCAGGCCGGGCCCTGATGGACTTTCCTGCAGACTGGAGTGTTCCTGTGCTTCAAGGACGTTGTGTCTGAAGATCCAAGAGGGCTGCATGGCTCCTCTGCCCTCCAGGCCAGTCACCTGTGGGATCCTGACAAGCAGATCCTGAACAAGATGAAATCCTCTCTGCTGCATCCCAGGGCGGTGATTCTGTTATTCCTCCTACCTCTCCACCATCTCACGGTCACTGCAGTGACAGACAACCTCCACATTCACATCCCCATCCAGCCTGAGCTTCAGGCAAGAAAGAAAGGGCAGGATGGCACCGTCTACTTAGATGCACCACCACAAAGATAGAGAACTCACCCTGCAGAAAAGCCTGCATTTCTCCCCTCACCACTGAGAGGATCCAGGCAATGGAATTCTATGTGGTTAAAGGTGGATGCAAAGAAGTTCAGGGGTAATGTAGCTATGCCTGAGGCAGTGCCTCCCAGGCTGCCCTTACAGTCAACAAGGAAGAAGGAGGAGGTGTTCACCACCTTCTTCTGAATGGTCACATAAAGCCCAAATGACTCCTGTCCCAGAGACATTTGTTCTGTGCTTGAAATGGGGCCTGAGGTCATAGGCTTTTAGGATAATTCAGGCTGAAGGGACTACAGGAGACCTGTAGCCCAACCTGCTGCTCAAAGCAGGGCCAGAAACCAAAAAATGTCCCTGCCAAAGGACTTCTGGGGTGATAGAGCAGGATAAGGCCGTAGAGGATTGATGGGGTGGTATAAGTCCCACAGACAAAAGGCTTTCCTTTTTCCCTTTCTCCAGAGAATGAACTCCTCAGCTCTCCAGAGAGAAGAAGCTGGGACACTAACTTTGCCACTAACGTGGAGGCAGAGGAGCTCCTGAGTCCCTTACAGACAGAGGCTGGTCCAAAGGACACCACCCCAATGGCACCAGACCCCCAGGAATGCCTGCCTTCTTGCTGGGCACCCTCTGCCCCAGGCAGGAGGGGTGCGGGGAACAGTGTGGTATCTGCAGCCTGCAGCCCTGGCCACCCAGCAGGTGTGGTGGGACCCTGCTCCTCTAGATGAAACTGGGCTCTCCTGCATTTCCCCAGGGTGAAGCCTGCATCCCCTCCACCTGGGAATATACCCCAGCAGAGAGGGCCAACACGGGAAACAGGATCTCTGTTCTAGGTTGTGAAGAGGGAGGGGAGGGCAGAGGGGGATCTGCTCATGCCCCGGGCACTGATTCCCTCCCTGCAGCCGCTACAGCCCTGCTGATGCCCTGCAACCCATGAACCCAGGGGGTTGGACACCCATCTGCTCTGGCTCCAAAGATTTCTCAGCGCCTAAGACCCAGGATGCAAAGCACCGGTCTGGGGACACCTCAGCAGTCGAAGGGCCTGAATGCCTGGTTTGTTCCTGAGAACTTTTCTGCAGTCTCCTGGACTGCTTTGACTCCTGTTGCCCATGGAGCAGAGACGCCTTTGGAGGATCAACTCACTCACTGTGTGACTCTGAGGTCCCAGTGGACCAGGCAGTACAAATGCCAGCAAGGCCTCAACCCCACAACAGTGTCCCCTGCCCAGGACTCCACTTTCCAGCCCCTTCCTCCTAGAGGATTTGGGTTGGGAGGGACCACCAGAGATCTCCAGAACCACGATCTGCTCTGAGCTGGGCTAACTTGACAGTCAGATCAGTTTGGTAAGTGCTTTCTCCAAGAGAGTTTTTAAAGATGTCCTGGCCCCTGCCCCAGTGCGGCTCAGCTACCATGGTTGTTTCTTTATTTTTTCATTAAACTCATTTGAAATTTGCTTTTCTGCAGCTTCTCCTTGTTGTCTCTTCGCCTTTCCTTGCCTTGGCCCCCAGCCACACCATCCCTTCTACTTTGACTAAGGACAATCACAGCCTCATCTCCAAGCACAGCCTTGCTGGGATCTCCTGGGACCAGTCAGGCAGGCCATGTTGGCAGGCTCCAAGCAGAGCTATGCACTATGGGTCCCTACATGGTCTCAGAGGAGAACATATGGAAACATAACATGACCCAGGGCAGAGTCTATGGCCCAACACCAGGGCAGAGCTGGGGTCAGCAGGTGTGAGCAGAGAAGACCTCCAGCAGCTGCTTTCCACACCCTGTCAGGGAGTGATGCACCCAGCAGTGCTCCTGAGAGAGGATAGTGACACAGAACGGGGAGGGGGGGGCACTGTGAGCTGTAGTGTTGGGCACTCACCATCTGTCCTGGGTCTGAGAGTCCTGGCAGGTGGTGCCGGTGGCTGCAGCCACCGAGAGACCCTCGACCACACAAGCAGCAGTGAATTCCCTCTACAACCAGCAGGAGCTTCTGGAGTGTCGTGGCTCACATCTGCACGCCATCCCTGTGCTGACCCAGCCCTGGTGCCCTGCACGTGGACTCATGGCCCCACTGTGCAGGCACCACACAGGACAGGGTGCGTTCAGGAGGGGGGAAACACTCCCCTGGAATGGTCACCATGACAGTCCTTGGCGCCCCATCCCCCTCAACCCTCCTGCCTGGCAGCCTCCCACCAGTGCCCAGCCCCTGCCCATCCCTGATCCTGTGCTCCTGGGTTTAGCAGAAGGCCATGCTCTGGGGTCTGCTGGTGCCTGGGTTCAGGGAGAGAGGCCAGGCAGGATGGCCAGCCCCCCCTATACAAGTGCTGAGCCCAGCAGGCAGATGGAGCTGGTCACATTCAAAGATCACCCCTCACCAGCACCAGGGGGAATGGCCAGTGCTGGAAATGGCTGGTACGAGGGGTTGGGTCTGGGAGGAGTTTCCTGCGACAGCTTCTCCTCTCTGTTCATGCAACAACAAGCTGGGCTGGGTCTTTGTTCTGAAAGGAACTGCAGTGCAGGCTGATGGTCTTGATTCAGCAGTTCTCCATCTCTCTTACACCCTTGCCCTCAGATTGTCTCTCCAGCTGGGGAGGGGTGATGGTCTTCCCATTTCGTCACCCAAAACTCCTCTCCAATGTGTCCCTTCTCCTCTGCCTGTCAGCCAGGGGCCCCATCATGGCCCCGCTGCCCCCCTCTCCCCCATCCTTGCCATGGAGCAGCTCTGAAGAGCAGTAATGGGGAGCACATGAGCAGTGCTCAGCAGCTCCTGGGCCTTGCAGGGAACTGAGGACACCACCACACCACTGCGGAGACCTCCCTGTGATGCAACACATCCCGCTGTGACCTCAGCTGGTGTCATCTGGGGGCTCAGTAGGTCACCACCATGGAGATGGCACAGCCAGGGAGAGAGCTGAGAGATTTCCCCTCATGTTCTGGAAAGCAGACACCTCCCATCACCCCAGTTATTTTCCAAAACTTGCTGACTAATCCTTGAACATCTCCAGATGGATCACAGGCTGTGAAACACCTAAAAGGGGATCCTGGAACGGTCACTTCTGTGCCCCTGTACTGTGAGGTCTCTGCACTGGGCAAACCTGTGTGGGAATATTGGCCTTTGGGGTTGGTTTGCGATTTGGCATTTTTTAAAAACAGGATCAAAGTCATGTGGGATGAAACAGCACAAAGTGTGGACACAGGCTGAGATCCTTTGGTGAGCTCACTTGCTTTGGTGAGCAATGGGTCGCTCTTTTTGTAGAAGCAGGATGTAGGACAATCTGGGAGAGGATGCAGCCTCCCTCCCTGAGGCACCAAGGCAGGCTCTTTGGTTTTAGAAGTCTTCAGCAAGGTTTCTTGGTCTGCGGTTCTTAAGATAGAGCTGATATGCCAGAAAAGAGACAATGTGCCCTTAACACACATCATCCAGAGAACTTTATCTGGGACCCTGGTCCCTGCCATGCTGCATAGCCATGGTTACTGTTGTACACAAATATGGTGCTGCCAAGTATTAAGAATGAAAACTTATTTGGCAATGGTGAAAACTGTGTGAAGTTTTGGAAACAAGGATTTTGTCAATTATTGCATTGAGTTATTTGTTGAGAAGATTTCAACTTAGAACTAGAATCCACTTTTGGGGCTTGATTCATTGGACCACATAGAGAGGCTGTTGCTGCCTGAGATGCCCTGGGGTAGCTGTGTTCCCATGTGGTGCTTGTAATTTTGGAGGTGGCTCCTACAGGACCTTAGCTTGTCATTAGGAAATGTATCTGAAAACAACTCAGTTGAGGGAACCTATTTTCCTCCATTGACTAGAAAGGGAAGTCCAGACAACTGGGTCTGGCCTGGGGTGAGATCAGCCTCCTCCTCTTGTCCCCCAAAATGAAGTTGAATTTCATTGACTGTGGAGGGAATGAAAAGAGAGTGTGGCTAGATGTTTTAGGAACTCCTTTAAAATGTCATGGTAACACAGGTATGTTGAGATTTCTGCAGATTTGGCCATCCAAAAATAGATGAAGCTGGTCACCCTGCTTTCCTCACCAGTCGAGAGAGCCTGACACCTCAGAGTGCGATGTGCTCTGTGCAAAGAGTGAGGAGTGTCATGGACAGCCGTGGGCAGGGGGTCTTTCTCTGAGCCCTGGGCTCTGTGTGAGACACAACAATATCCTGTTTAGTGGTGTAGGCCTGATTATAACAGAAAAGTTTAGAAAATGAGATTAAAACTGAAACAAGAAAGAAATTAAGACAAAGATGGAAAGCAAAGAAATGTTTTGTTATACTTTCCAGCTATTAATTTTTTTATGTTCTTATTGTCTTTCTTGATTTGTTCTGTTCTAGTATACTGGTCTTCTGGGGTGATTCCGCATTATCTTTTTGTCTGAAATTGAAAGTGATTTTCAGAACTGGGGTGGGATGCAGTCACAGGGTCATGGGTGGCTGGTGCCATTGCAGGTGCCCTGGTCCCCTCTGCCCAGCCTCCTTCTGCAGCTCTGAGGGGCTCTGGTCTCCTGCAGGTCCCCTGTGAGATCTGCCAGGCCCAGGCAGGTGCCTCAGAGACACTGGGGCCTCTCCAAGTGCCACTGGGTGCTTGTGGTTGGACAGCTGAGCTCTGCCTGGAAAGGTGAAGAACTGTTTTCAACCTTTAAAAAAAGAAATATATGAGCCCACTTTCATCAGCTGACATGACTGAATAATGTTAATAAAAGGTCAGTGTTTTCCCACGATGATGTAATGGAAATTTTGAGGAAGGGCATGAATCTCAGGAGAAGAAATGTTGATCTGCCCCTTAACTTGCATTACCACTGCTCTGTCTGCTATGCTGTGGATTTAACCTCACTAATCTTTCACATGGTTCACATGCCCTGATTAAATTGATCATTTCTGAAGTCAGCTTTGTGTTAGACAATCTGGACATACACACTTTCCATAGTTTTCCAGTCCTCCTCCTCCCCTTACTCTTTATTGTTCAGATACCTCCCAACTCTCCAGTTGCTGCTTCAACCTTCAGGGAGTCTAAAGCTTGCCTCCTCTTTCAGCAGTCTAACTGTCTCTTCAACCAGTTCCTTCACTGTGTGTCTATCCAGCCTTTCCTATCTGTTTGTGAAGAACAGTTCAAGGAAGGTTATTCCTTGTAGCCTGTGGACCTCACTGGAGGCAACTTGGACTTGACATACAGTTGAGGAGTGCATTTTACTTCTTACGACACTGGATCAAGTTTATTTGTGTTTGATCACAATGAAGACAAATCCTTCTGTGTCTGTTTTTCAGCAGTGGTAACATTGCCTTTGCTCTTCATATATGACTCCCCCTGCATCCTGTACCAGCACTGAGCTTTCTTTGTTCACTTTATTTTTATTATGACTATTATTACTATTAGTAGTAGTATTTGTTATCATGTTGCTGCACAAATGCTTGGATTCATTCCGCATTTACTGGGGCTGCTCTGTCCTACCTGGTACCCATATAAAATTGTGTCTAACACTGGGTCAGAGCTGACTCCCTCACACTATCTCTGTAATAAAGTCGGTTCTTCCTGGTGCCTGAAGGCTGAGCTTCCTCCAAAGCTGGTGTCAAGAATAGCCCCAAGGAACTGCATCCCAGAAGGGCCTCTTGCACAGGGTTCTCCATGGGTTCAGGAGCTAAAAGCTCATAACCATGTTATGATCCCTTAGAGACCAAGGACTGGATTTACGATTCATCCATCAGTGTCCAGTGACAGTGAAGGGGATGAATGGTCACAGATTTACATACCCACAGCTGTCCAACATGTTAAGGCCCAGTGTCAGATGTCCATCCTTCTGGAGTGGAATCTGGAGGTGCCAGGAGAGCACAGGGCATCTCCTGGGGCAGCGTGTGCCCAGAGCGGGCAGTGAGTGGAGCCTCACAAAGTGAGAAATGCTCCACGGTGGAGTCACTTAAACTTAAAGCATTTGACCTAGGGATCTGTAGGCAAAAGAGGACTCTGCAATCACAGGAGAGGCACTGGGGACCCATCTGTCATGGGGAAGGGAGACTGGAGACTGATTTTTGTCATCGTCAATAAAATACCATGTGTGGATCTGGAGATGCCCCTGGACACAACTAGTACCCTTGAAAATTCTCCACAGTCCCTCCAAGCACCTGCCACATCTGCAGTCCCCTGGAGGGATTAGAGGCCGTGAACCTCATCTGGTTGGATCTGCCTCCCACCCTGACCAGCATGGCCAGTGCAGAGTCACCCTGTAACCCTGTGGCCCCACAGCCTGTTTGATCTGCAGAGCAGCACTGTTAGCTCAGGGCCCCATGGGAGAACAGGGGAGGGGGTGTGGGAATGGCCAGTGAGATCAGAGGAGGGATTGGGAGAGATGAGAAGGAAGTGGAACTGGGCTTGAAATTGCCGACCTTTAATCCAAGACAATGTTCAGAGTGTGGGCACACTGAAGTGAGCTCCCAGTGCAGAGCCAGAGGTCCTTGCTGTCCTAGGTCTCCACATGGTCTGGGAAGTGTCCAAAGAAGGATTAATGCTCCCCACCCTCTCAGCCCATAGTGCCATCGTCCCTCCTGACAGTTGCCACCAAAAAGAAGCCCGGGAGCCCTCGTGGGAGCTTGTGTTGAAGGAAACAGCACCCAGGAGCCATATGAGTTTGCTGCTGTCCCTCAGGCCCTGTCCCCTGCACATCTTCAGACAACCTCCCCCACCCTGCATGCTGGCTATTACCCCCAAAGTCACCCCCATACAAGGTTCCATGCCCCTCTAGAACACTGAGCGTCCAGCTGTGAGCCCTGGGAGTATGAGCCCTCTCCTGGGTCCTCTGCAGGGCTGGCAGGGAGCATGCGGAGGAGGTCCTGGGGTCATCTACTGGGCCTGTGCACCATCTTCCTCCCATGGGGGCCCTTATATAGGGTCTGTCAGAACACAGATCCAGCCCACCTTGTTGTTGCATGAACAGAGAGGAGAAGCTGTCCTAGGAAACTCCTCCCAGACCCAGACCCTTGTACCAGCCATTTCCAGCACTGGCCATTCCCCATGGTGCTGGTGAGGGGTGATCTTGGAATGTGACTGGCTCCATCTGCCTGCTGGGCTCAGGACTTCTGTGGGGGGAGGGAATGGCCATCCTGCCTGGCCTCTCTCCCTGGGCCCAGACCCCAGCAGACACATGGCCTTCTGCTAAGCCCAAGGGGACAGGGCTGGGCCTGGGCAGGAACAGGGGCTGTGGACTGGTGGGAAGCTTCCAGGCAGGAGGGCCATGGGGGACAGGGCACTGAGGTCTGTCATGGTGACCATGCTGGGGGCTTTTTCCCCACCTCTGAACGCACCCTGTCCTGTGCGGTGCCTGCACAGTGGGGCCGTGGGGCCACATGCAGGGTAGCAGGGCTGGGTCAGCACAGGGATGGGGTGCAGACAGGAGTCTCGACACTCCAGAAGCTCCTGACGGTTTTGGAGGGGACTCACTGCTGCTTGTGGGGTCAAGGGTCTCTCTGGGCCTGCAGCCAGTGGCACCACCTGCCAGGACTCTCAGACCCAGCACAGATGGTCGGTGTCAAGCACCGCAGCTCACGGTGCTCACTGTCCTGTGTCACCGTCCTCTCTCAGGAGCACCGCTCCCTGCTCGGGTGTGGAGAGGATCTACTGAAGCTTCTCTTCTCACGCCTGCTGCCCCCAGCTCTGCCCTCAGGCTCTTCTCTGGGTCATGTTATGTCTCCATATGCTCTCCTCTGAGACCACGTAGGGACCTGCAGCACATAGCTCTGCTTGCAGCTGGCCACCACAGCCTGCCTGTGTGTTCCCAGGAGATCTCAGTATGGCTGTACTTGGAGGTGAGGCTGTGATTGTCCTCGGTCAAAGTAGATGGGATGGTCTGACTGGGGGCCAAGGGGAGGAAAGGACAAGAGACAACAAGGAGAAGATGCAGGAAGGGAAATTTCAAATGAGTTTAAGGAAGAAACAAAGAAAGAACCATGGTAGCTGAGCAGCACTGGGGCAGGGGACAGGAGATCTTTAAAAACTCTCTTGGAGAAAGCACTTACCAACCTGATCTGACTGTAAAGTTAGCCCAGCCCAGAGCTGATCATGGTCCTGGAGATCTCCAGCAGTCCCTCCCAACCCAAATCCTCTAGGAGGAAGGGGCTGGAAAGTGGAGTCTTGGGCAAGGGACACTGCTGTGGGGTTGAGGCCTTGCTGGCATTTGCACTCCCTGTTCAAGCCTGTCCTCAGAGTTATGCAATGAGTGAGTTCATCCTCCAAAGGAGTCTCTGCTCCATGGGCAACAGGAGTCAAACCAGTGCAGGAGACTGCAGAAAAGTTCTCAGGAACACGCCAGGCATTCAGGCCCTTCGACTGCTGAGGTGTCCCCAGACTGGTGCTTTGCGTCCTGGGTCTGAAGGGCTGAGAAATCTTTGGAGCCAGAGCAGATCGGCGTCCCATCTCCTGGACTCATGGGTTACAGGGCATCAGCAGGGCTGTAGTGGCTGCAGGGAGGGAATCAGTGCCCAGGGCATGAACAGATCCCCCTCTGCCCTCCCTTCTCTCTTCACACTCCGGAACAGAGATCGTGTTTCCCGTGTTGGCCCTCCCTGCCGGGCTGCATTCCCAGGTGGAGGGGACGCAGGCTTCACCCTGGGGAAATGCAGGAGAGCCCAGTCTCACCTAGAGGAGCAGGGTCCCACCACACCTGCTGTGTGGCCAGGGCTGCAGACTGCAGACCCCACTCTGTTCCCCGCACACCTCCTGCCTGGGGCTAGAGGGTGCCCAGCAAGAAGGCAGGCATGCCTGGAGGTCTGGTTCCATTCGTGTGGTGGCCTTTGGACTAGCCTCTGTCTGTAAGAGACTCAGGATATTCTCCGCCTCCATGTTAGTGGCAAAGTTAATGTAGCAACTTGTTTTCTCTGGAGAGCTGAGGCTTTACTTCTCTGGAGAAAGCGAAAAAGGAAACCCTTTCATCCATAAGATCACCCCGTCAACCCTCTACTGTCTTCTGCTGCTCTATCACACCAGAAATCCTTTGGCAAGAACATTTTTTGGATTCTGAACCTCTATCTGACCATGCTGTGAGCAGCAGGTTGCACCACAGGCCTCCTGTGGTCCCTTCAGCCTGAATTATCCTAAAAGCCTATGACCTCGGGCTACATTTCAAGCACAAAGCAAATGTCTCTGGGACAGGAATCATTTTTGCTTTATGTGACCATTTAAAAGAAGGCAGATGAAGACTTCCTCCTCCCCGTTGACTGTAAAGGCAGCCTGGGAGGCACTGCCTCAGGCAGATCTACATTAGCCTGAAAATTCTTTGCATCCACCTTTAATCACATAGAAGTCCATTTCCTGGATCCCCTCAGTGGTGAGGGGAGAAATGCAGGCTTTTCTGCAGGGTGAGTTCTCTACCTCTGTAATTGCACGTCTCGGCAGATGGTGCCATCCTGCCCTTGGTTTCTTGCCTGAAGCTCAGGCTGGATGGGGATGTGAATGTGGAGGTTGTCTGTCACAGCAGTGTCCATGAGATGGTGGAGAGGTAGGAGGAATAAGAGAATCACTGCCCTTGACTGCAGCAGAGAGGATTTCATCTTGTTCAGAATCTGCTTGTCAGGATCCCACAGGTGACTGCCCTGGAGGGCAGAGGAGCCATGCAGCCCTCTTGGATCATCAGGGACAACGTCCTCAAAGCACAGGAACACTCTAGTCTGCAGGGAAGTCCATCAAGGCCTGGCCTGGGGCTGACACGGATGAGCAGGGACTTTGTGATTGAGGACTTGAAAAGGCAGAAGGAAGTGCACAGAGGGCTGGAAGGGGAATGGGCCACCCAGGAAGAAGACACAGCCATTGTGTGTGGTGGAAGGGATGGAATTAGGCAAGCCAAAGCTCAGCTGGAGCTGGAACTGGAGCTGGAGCTGGAGCTAGAGTTAGGAAGGGATGGGGAGGGCAATCAGAAGGGCTTCTGTAAGCACATGGGCAGCACAAGGAAGGCAGCCAGAGAAGGAAAATGTGGTCTCTGTGCTCAGTGGGACAGGGGACGTAGTAACAAAGAGAGGGGAAAGGCTGAGGAGCTCATTGCCTCTTTTACCTTGTCTTTTACTGGTCTTGTCTACTGCCAGGCCTCCCTGGCCCCCGAGTCCTTTGGCAGCATCCGTGTTAGCAAAGCTTCACCCATGGCAGAGGATGATGCGTCTGGAGAGGATTTTGCCCAGTGGGCACACACAAGTCCATGGGACCAGACAGGAAGCACCCCAGGGTGCAGGGAGAGGTGGCTGCAGCCAGTACAAAGCTGCTGTTGATCGTCAGGGTAATCAGGGAGGTTCCTGATGACTGGGAAAAGGCAGACATTGCACCCATTTTCCAGAAGGGAAGAGGGAGGAGCTGGGCAACGACAGGCTGGTCCTCTTCATCTCAGTGCCTGGGAAGGTGATGGAGCAAATCCTCCTGGAAACCATCGCCAACCACATGAAGGACAAGGCCTGGAAGAGGCAGCATGTCTTGACCAAGGGGAAATGGAAACCATGCCTGACCAACCTGATTGCCTTCTACCATCAGATGAATGGCTTTGTGCACAAGGGGAAAGCAGGGCATTTTGTGAACCTTCACTTTAGCAAGGCCTTTGACATAGTCCCCCAGAGTCTCCTTAGAGGCAAGTTGTAGAGCTCTGCCCAGGATCAGTGGACCATAAGGCAAGTGGAAGATTGGCTGGACCATCAGGCTGAAACACTGTGATCAGTGGTACAAGTTCCAAGTGGCAGCCGGTTACTAGCGGCATCCCTCAGTGATCAACATGTGCGGCAGGACTGTTTAACATCTTGATGAATGGCCTGCACAGTGGATGGAGCGCACTCTCAGCACCTTTGTGGCCAATGCATAACTGGGGGTGCCCCGGGGCAACCTCATCTAGTTCCCTCTGCATTGACCAGGGAGGCTGGGACTAGATGACGTCCAGAGGTCTCGCCCACCCTAAGTGCTGTGATTCAGTGAACCGTTTCCTGGAGAGCTCTGTAAAGAGAGAAGAGGCAGAGGAAGAAGAAAGGAGAGAGAGGCAGAAGAAGAGATCTGAAACATGTCCATTTAAGTAAAGTAGTTCCTCAGAACAAAGTTTCTCCATGCAGAGGACTGCCAGCAAGTGTATTTTGATGAAGAATGTATCTCTCTCTATATATGTTTACGCTCGCCTAGACAGACTAATTCCTGTAGTGCATGAACATGGTGCTGCCAATGAATAAGAAAGAAAAAAATATTTGGCAATGGTAAAAACTGTGTGAAGTTTTGGAAAAGAGGATTTTTTTGTCACTTATTGCACTGAAGATATTTTAGAGACTCCTTTAAAACATTGTTTTAACACAGGTACGTTGAGATTTGTGCAAATTTGGCCACCCAAAAATAGAGCTTTTTCTTGAAGCTGGTCGCCCTGTTTTCCTCACCAGTCAAGAGATCCCGACACCTCAGAGTGCGACGTGCTCTGTGCAAAGAGTGAGGGGTGGCACAGACAGCCATGGGTCAGGGGGTGGTCTTCTGAGCACCGGGCTCTGCATGAGACACAACAATATCCTGTTTAATGGTGTAGGCCTGATTATAACAGAAAAGTTTAGAAAAGAACATTAAAAATGAAACAAGAAAGAAATGAAGCAAAGATTGAAAGCAAAGAAATGTTTTGTTATACTTTACAGCTATTAATATTTTTTCTGTTCTTATTGTCTTTCTTGATCTATTCTGTTTTAGCACACTAGTCTTCTGGGGAGATTATGCATTATCTTTTTGTCTGAAAAGGAAAGAGATTTTCCGAACTGGGGTGGGATGCAGTCACAGGGTCATGGGTGGCTAGTGCCATTGCAGGTGCCCTGGTCCCCTCTGCTCAGCCTCCCTCTGCAGCTCCGAGGGGCTCTGGTCTCCTGCAGGTCCCCTGTGAGAGCTGCCAGGCCCAGGCAGGTGCCTCAGAGACACTGGGGCCTCTCCAAGTGCCACTGGGTGCTTGTGGTTGTACCCCTGAGCTCTGCCTGGAAAGGTGAAGAACTGTTTTCAACATTTCAAAAATATGAGCACACTTTCATCAGCTCCAATGATTGGCTAATTTTAATGTCAATGTTTTCCTATGATGAAATAGTGGAAATCTTCAGGAAGGATATTAATCTTGGGAGAAGAAATATTGATCTGCCCTTGACCTTGTGTTACCACTGCTCTGTCTATTAGGCTGTGGATGTAGTCTCAGTAATCTTTCAAGTATTTCCACATGTCTTGATTAAATTAATCATTTCTAAAGTCATATTTGAATCAGACTCTATGGGCTTTTGCTCTTTCCATAGTTTTCCAGTCTTCCTCCTCCCCTTACTCTTTATCATTCAGGTACATCTCAGCTCTCCAGCTGCTGCTCTGAGCTGCTGGCAGTCTGAAGCTTGCCTCGTCCTTCAGCAGTCTCATTGTCTCTTCAGCCAGCTCCTTTGTTCTGTTTCTTGTCTATCCTTTCCTATTTATCTGTGAAAACATTTCAAGGAAGGTTATGGCTTGTGGGCAGTGGACCTAACTGGAGGCAGCTTGGAGTGAACATACAGTTGAGCAGTGTCTTGTATCTTTTATTCAACTGTTCCAAATTTCATTGTTGATTGTTTGCAATTAAGACAAAATCTTCTGTGCCTGTTTGCAGCTAGTTCTCAAAGGAAATCAGGTGGAAATTGGTGCACCTGAGCTGTAACATTCAGCTGCAGCCTTGAGTGGCAAAAGGTTCGATTTGAACAAGAGTGATCTAAGTCTCCAGTGACTGATGAGGGAAATGGCAGGTCTGGGGAGGTGGGGAGGAAGGTTGTCCATACATGCCTCCTATCAAAAATACTGCTTTTCCGACATGTCCAGACTTCATTAGGAGACACTGTGGGTCAGTATGAATTGGAGAATGTGGGTATCGCATATTCTGAAAACTGAAGAATCAAGAAAGCTTAAGAAGCAGACATCTTTCTTTTCAGGTGCTCATTGAAATCTGCCTAATGTCAATACTCTCCTGCAAACTTTCCAATTAGCCATACAAGAATTGACAAACTGAAGAAAATTATAGGAAGAGGCATGGCTCCTTAGGGGCTTTTGCATCTTAATGACCCCTTGGGTGTCTTTGCTGCTGACCCATGAACCTCAGATGCTGAGAAGGAACTGAAGAAACCTCTCAATAAGTTAAAGTTAGAAGAAAATCCCAAGTTTCCTGGAGAGTTAACAGGTCCCACTGAGGGCCATTATCAACAAAGGCTCCCTGGTGGCAGATTAGAGCAGAAAGTTGGAGGCCCTGATTGCAGGTAGGCAAAGGCAATATGAGGGTGGCTGTGATGCCAAGTCAACCTTGATGTGTGTTATCAGGTAGAGTGACCAGGCACTGACAACCAGCTGCTGGGAAGGGTGATCCAGGCTCTTCCTGGGGGCAGTGTGTGGGTGGGGGTGCGCAATGCTGAGTGCAGAACCATGATATGGCACCCCTGGGCTCCCAGGACACAAGGAGGTAGCAAGGCCACAGTGCTTTATGGAAGCAATGTCTTCTTGTGGGCCTTGGTGGCAGAAACACCAGCCATAGCCAAGAGGACAAAGACCTAGCTGTGTTGGGAGCTTTCAGCCTTGGCAGCACCCTCAGCATCTCCACCACAGGGTGTCCTATGCTTTCCCACGCCTGTGACTGTTTCCCTGCAGACTGGACACACCCAACCTGATTCCCCACCTTGCTCTCACCCCGGGAGCTCCCCACCTCTCCTGATATCTTCCTGTCCTCACCTGTTTTTCCTTGAAACACCAAGCCAGGTGCTGATCACAGACTCCCTCTGGGTGACCTCTAGCACCACAGCACTACCCTTTGAGTGACATTTTCTTTTCCTAATGTCACAGCTAAACCCCACAAGCTGCTCTTTGTGCCTTTTTCTCCTTCTCATTCTCTTTCCCACTATCAAGAGAAGCTCCATCATTTCTGAAACCACCCTTCAAGCAGTCACAGGCTCCTACTCTACTGCCCTTTGCCTCCACTTCAGCAGCATAAAGAAAGCCAGGTCCCTCAACCTCGCCTCATGAACAGGGTTATTCCCGCCTAGGCACAGGACTCGACACATCTCTTGTAAATCTTCATAAGGTATCTGTTGTGTGAATCACCTGAGTTTCTCGGGATCCTTCTGGACTGAAGCTCCTCTGTGTCAAAACAAAACAAGACAAAAACAAACAAACAAACCAAAGCAGTGCCAATGGGTTAAGGGTAGGCAGCGGTGGGCTGTAGGAGAAGGGATCAGATAGTAAAAGAGACAGCCTTACAAGGGGGGAAAGGGAAAAAAAAAAGGAGAATAAAAAAGTGAAGCAAAGGATTGATCATGGCTGTTTGGGGGGTTCCTGCCAAGAAGGCCTGCATCTGAATAATTCTGGCTGGAGGACAAGAAAGCTGGCCTGCTTCTACTGTCACAGGACACCTGCGTGCTTTTCCCTGACATCCACAAGAGAAGATCGAGAGTGGGAAGAATCACGGACTCCTTCAGGGTGGAAGGGACCTCAGTAGGTCTCTAGCCCAATCTGTTTGCTCACAGCAGGGTCAGCTCTGGGGTCAGAGCAGGTTGCTCTGGGCTTCATCCCGTCTGGTCCTGGAAAACACCAAGGGAGGTGACTGCACAGCCTCTCTGAGCAAGTAGTTCTAGTGCTTGACCATCCTCATAGTGGAAAAGCTTTTCCTTATGTCTCCTGCACGAACATCTCTTCTTCCAAATTATGCCCATTGTCTCTTGTCCTCCCACCATGCACCCTGGCTCCATCTTCTTGATGACCTCCTTGTAGCCACTGGAAGGCTGCTATGAGATCCCTCCAAAGCCATCTCTTCTGCAAGTTAAACTAGCCCCATTTCCTCACAAAGCAAATGCTCCAGCTCCCCGATTATTGTGAGGGCCCTCGGCCAAATTCGCTCCCAGTTATCAATCTTTTCCTGAGAATCCCAAACTGGATGCAGTGTTCTAGATGAGGTCTAATGAACACTGACTAGAAGGTGATTGTCATTTCCCATGACCTCCTGGCTGTACTCCTGGTCACACAGCCCACAATGCTTCTGGCCTTCTTTGCTGCCAGGGAACGCTGCTGGCTCATGGTTTGCCTCCTGTCCTCCAGGACCCTCAGGTCCTTTTCCACAGAGCTGCTGCCCAGGCACTCAGACCCCAGCCTGTAACACAGTGGGGTGTTGGTTTATAGCAGGTGCAAGCCCTGGCATTTGTCCTTGTTGAATTTCATGAGGTTCCTGACAGCCCATTCCTCCTGCCTGTCTAGGTCCCTCTCAGTGGCAGCCCTCAAGGATAGGACTGGGCTCTCCCACCTCCAGTCTGGGGTCATCCACAAGCATGATGAGTGTTGCCTCCTCTGTGTCACTAATACACATGATAAAGAGGACAGGTTCCTGGAGAGACCCTCTGGTGCTCCACTTCTCCCTTGGCCTCCAGGAAGAGTACTGCCCATTCACCACTGCCCTCTCAGCCTGATCATCCAAGCAGCTTTTTACCCATCCAATTGTCTGCTCTTCTAGACTGTAATGCTGTAACATGCATGCAAGAATATTGTGGGAGACAGTGTCAAACACCTTGCTAAAGTCTAGGTAAAGGACAGTTACTCTTCTCCATCCACAAATACAGTTATTTATTCATAGAAGTCAATCTGGTTGGTGAGGCACAATTTACCCTGGGTAAATCCATGCTAAGTGTTCCCAGGCACCTTCTTCTCCTTCATGTCCCCAGAAATGTGATCTGAGAGGATTTGCTCCATGACTCACTCCTCACCAAAGTGAGGCTGAACTGCCTGCCCAGGTTGTCCTGTTGTCCTTTTTTGTAGATGGATGTAACAATTGCCTTTCTGCAGTCACTGGGACTTCGCCCCATCTGCACAACCTTTCAAAGATGATAGCGAGTGGCCTTGCAGTGACAGGAATCAGCTCTCACAGCATCCTCGGCTGCAGCCCATCCAACCCCCTTGACTTGTATAGTTAGAGTTCTCACAAGTAATCCCTCACGAACCCTGTCCACTGTTGGTTGTTTTTCTCCTCTGGAGTCCTGACTCAAGGCACAGCCACAGAGACCTTGCTTGTGGAAACGGAAGCTAACAAGGGGTTGAGTTCTTCAGACCTATCTGCATCTGCTGCTACAAGATTCCCTGTCCCATTTAGCAGTGAGGCCACATTTTCCTTTTTATTCTTTGATTCTTACTGAAGCAGTAGCAGCTCCTCTTCATGCCCTTGACATGCCATGCAAATGTCAATCCTCAGGGAGCTTTTTCTTCCCTAACACCATTGCTATGACCCTGGACAATAGTTCTAAATTCCTCCATCGCAGCCACTCCCTCCTTCTGATTCCGGTGTGCTGCCTTATTGCCCTGGGGCTAAGCCGTGAGTTCCCAGTGTAGCCAAGTTGGTGAGTTCACGGGAGGGATCTGAATCCCACTCCAGCCCAGGGGCTTCTAATCTGGCATAAGATGCCTTGATTGACTCATCTGAATCAACAGCTGAACCATGGATAAATGAACTCCCTTCCTGATGCCATCTAGATGTCCTGCCTAGTTAAGAGATGGGAATAGGGGCTTCCAGAGTGGGACATTTCTGCCTCTTGCAGATAACCATCCTGTGATGAGACAAATTGCAATGCCATAATCAGTCCTCCTTCAGTGCTTAGAGAGGGATTATCGGTGATTACTTTGGTTTACCTCAGTGAACATTTCCCAGGAGGAAAGAGCACAAGGGACAGAGAAATTCATGCCTTCACCTGGGCCTCTGCTCCTGAATGGGGCCAGGCTACGATGATGGAGGGAGCTGATGGCAACAAGGCAGCACTGTCCAGAGACAGCTGTGTGCAGGAGCAGCTCCTCTGCAAAGAGCAGCAGAGCTGCAGGCACTGCCTGCTGCTGCTGACATGAGATGAAACATGACAGCGAGAAGTGAAAAGCAGTGTGGAGTGGGAGGAGAGAGGAGAGCTCATTGTGGGAGGAATCTTCACAGCTCCTGAACACGGTAAGTCTCTGGCTGCAGGGCAATGTACTGAGGTTCCTGGAGGAGTCTTCTGAACCTATCCCATCCCATGGCTGATAGGCTTTTTAAGGATTGCTCTCCCGGCTTCTCCAGTGCATAAGAGGAGGAGTTGTTTTAGAGCAGTGATTCCCTGCCACACTGTCACAGAGACAGGACATCCTGTTCCCTTCTCTCAGGGACACTGCAAGGGTGTGAAGCCAGGGCATGCATGCAGGTCTGCCCAGATTCGTGATTCAGAGCAGTGTCCCTGTGCCCCGGGGTGCTGTGTGCCCGGGGCAGTGACTCTGCTACCTGCAAGGGTCAGCACTCAGCCTGCCTGGGTAACTCCCCACAGCACTGCGTGGAGAAGATCTGGGTGAGAGGACCGACCCCCGTCAGGCAGGTTCATTCTCCTGCTGAGAGGGTGCTGCATGGGTCAAGGCTGCTCACAGCTCTAGCTCATGCACATGCCATGTCTGAGGGGTCTTTTCAAGAGGAAGATCAAGAGAAGGGCTACTTGCAAAAGAAGGTGCTTTCCTTTGGGTGTCTGCACTTTCAGTTTCCTAATTTTGGCAGGGAGAATGAAGGAAAGACTTTTCTGCTTTAGCAAGAACTGGGAGTCCTAAACCTTCACTCTCAGACAATAATAGGTCTGTGAGAACCCTCAGGAAGCCACTTCATCCCCACCTTAGCCTACAGACAGCATCAGCATGCCCTTTTTTGCCTCCCTGCGGTTTATGTGACCTCCTCCTTAGGATCTGCATGCACAGAGGTGCCCCTGGACAGTGCCTTGATCCGGGAGGTTTCTGCAGGGCAGAACTGAGCACCCAGCAGGTGGGATGCGGGCTGTGAGCACTGACTGGGAAAAGATGTTGGGACAGAGTAAGAGCTGCCAGCAGGGACAGCTCCAGGCAGCAGCGATGGGCAGGGAATGAGAGGGAACTGCGAACAGAATCGTCATGGGAGGATGGATTTGGGCAAGTCACGGTCAGTCCCTCCAATGCAGACACCTTCCTCTGAGCAAGTCCCCCATGTCTCCTCTCCCACCCAGCAGAGCCTCTGCCCTGACAGCCATGGGGTCCTGGGCATGAGCCGCCTCCTCTGCAGCCACACCTCCAGCAGAGGAGAGGGGCCTCTCTCCTGCCACAGGCTCATTTTGTGCTGCCTGACAAAGGGACTGAGAGCGACTGCCCTGCAAATGTTTCCGGGTGTGAGGCAGCATGACCAGGTGGGTAAGGTGAGGGCTTTCCTGAGTGCCCATCTGCCCCTCTCTCCTTCCCTCCCTTGGCAGCAGGATCATGGGGTTGCTCCTTGTTTCCCCTCCTCTCCATGCTGCTCCTGTTCTTGCTTTTGGGTTCCCTGGGGTTCTGAGGTTTCAGCTGCAGCTCAGACACCACCACTGCAAGTTGTGCAAGAGAGCGGTCTCTTAGGAGTGAGGACAAAACTCACATGGGAGTGAGGTTGGCCCAGCTCCTTACTAACCTGTGAGGCTCCAGGAAATGCCATCCATAGGGTGGGAGTGGAGCTGATTCTCCTTTTAAGGAGAGCCCATCTTTAGGACATTTGACTGTTTCCCTGTGGTGTCCTGCCAGGCTGTGAGCTGCCCTCCAGAAAGGCACCGCTGTCCCATAGCACCTCTGCTATGAGATCTCTGCATCACAGCACACTCAGCCAGTGCATAGTTGCACAAAGATCCTATCAGCAAAGAGAGAGGCGATGTGGGGGGCTGTGTGAGAAGTGGAACATTTGAAGGGTCAGGGGTGGGGGTACTTGAAAAGTCTCTCCTTATTGCTCAATGTCTTTTTTTCTTCTCTGAACAGTCCCCCATGCCCAGAGAGAGCGTGATGTCCAACAGCAGCTCCCTCAACGAGTTCCTCCTCCTGCCATTCGCTGACACGCGGGAGCTGCAGCTCTTGCACTTTGTGCTCTTCCTGGGCATCTACCTGGCTGCGCTCCTGGGCAACAGCCTCATCATCACAGCCGTAGCCTGCAACCACCACCTCCACACCCCCATGTACTTCTTCCTCCTCAACCTCTCTGTTCTGGACCTCGGCTCCATCTCCATCCCTGTCCCCAAATCCATGGCCAATTCTCTGTGGGATACAAGAGCCATTTCCTACTCAGGATGTGTTGCCCAGGTCTTTTTCCTCTTTTTCTTATATTCAGCAGAGTTTTATCTCCTCATTGTCATGGCCTATGACCGCTTTGTGGCCATCTGCAGACCCCTGCACTATGGGGCCATCATGGACACCAGAACCTGTGTCAAAATGGCAGCAGCTGCCTGGGCCAGTGCTTTTCTCAAAGCTGTGATGCACACTGCTGATACATTTTCACTACCACTCTGCCAAGGCAACACAGTGGACCAGTTCTTCTGTGAAATCCCCCAGATCCTCAAGCTCGTCTGCTCAGACTCCTACCTCAGGGAACTTGGGCTTATTGTCATTAGTCTTTGTTTAGTCTTTGGGTGTTTTGTTTTCATTGTGCTGTCCTACGTGCAGATCTTCACAGCTGTGCTGAGGATCCCCTCTGAGCAGGGCCGGCACAAAGCCTTTTCCACGTGCCTCCCTCACCTGGCTGTGGTCTCCTTGCTTGTCAGCACAGTCATGTTTGCCTACCTGAAGCCCCCTTCCCTCTCCTCCCCAGCTCTGGATCTGGTGGTGACTGTTCTTTATGCAGTGGTGCCTGCAGCAGTGAACCCCCTCATCTACAGCATGAGAAACAAGGAGCTCAAGGATGCACTGAAGAAACTAATTTAGCTGGTACTGTTTCAGCAGTGATGAGCTGCCCATCTCTCCTCACAACTGATTTCCAATTTGTCTCATGTAACTTGTGATTTGTGCATTCTGTTTGTGATAATCATGTTTGTACACAACTATTTGAATTCCTCGCACTTCTCCAGAAGCACAAACCCCGTCTGTCTGACCCAGAGGCCTTCTGTAAATCTGCCTATCACTGTGTCAGAGCTGGCCTCCCAAGTAGTATCTCCATAATAAAAGAGGACTTGCTCAATACAGTGCCTGAACAATGGGGTCTTCTTCCAAAGCTGGAGCCCAGAATGTGCTCAGGACATTGCACCCTGAAGGCCCTGTTGCCGTGCTTGCTTTTTCCATGGGCTAAGGAACATGAGCTCAGAGGTTGATGTGCGAAGGGATTCAGGCTGGATTCAGCTCCCACTTGTTGGTGTCCAGTGCCAGTGGAGAGGGTCAGTGGTCCAGAGGTATCTGCTGGAGACTGTCTCATATATTAGAGGACTGGTGACAGATGCTCATCCAGTGCGGAGTCACCCTGTGGCCCCACAGCCCGCTCACGCTGCAGAGCAGCACCACCAGCCTGGGACCCTGCAGGGAGCACAGGGGAGGGGTGCAGGAATGGCCAGCCAGGCCAGCATGGACACACTGACCTGGGGAAAGACTCTTTGGGAAGCAGAGACGTCCTGGAGGAAGAGCAAAGGAGCAATTTGTGTTGCGGGGAGGAATAAATGAAAACTTCTTTCTACCTGTGTCTCATACCCCTCTCTGCCCCCTGGAGCTGCTCTGCCCTTCAGAGGGGCTGGGGCTGTGGTGTGAGTGCCCAGAGCTCTGCAGCACCCTGTGGTGGGCACTGCTGTGGGGACACCCGCAGCCTGGGTTGCTCTGCTGGGTGGGCTGGGGAGAGGGCAGGGGAGGTAGGGAGGGACTGGGCTGGAAAGGGCCCGGGAGAGGAGCACCTCAGGGCTAAGACTAGGCAGTGTAGGGCACACACCGCTGTGTTTGTGGAGCAGAGTCAGGCCCCTGGGGAAAGGCACTAAGGTGTGAAGGGCCCTCTGAGGCCACGCAGGGCCTGCAGTGCACACCTCCGCTTGGAGCTGTCGACCACAGCCTGCCTGCCCAGCAAGACCATGCTTGGAAGGCAAGCCAAAACTGTTCTCCTCAGGCCAAAGCAGATGTAGAGCACAGGCCAGGGAACAAACCCCTGAAGAAGGATGCCTCACACTTTGCGCGGTGGGACACCCTTACACTGTGATTCTCCTCAGTTCCACGTAAAACCATTGTATTGCCAAATAATTTTGGCTGGGAGGGAGCTTTAGTCTCTAGTAGGTCTCTACTCCTAGCTCCTTCTCAAAACAGCTTCAGGTAGATCAGACTTCTCATGGGCTTGTCCAGACAAATTTTGAAAAAGCTCCAAGGATGGAGATCCCCACAACCTCTCCGGGATGCTGGTCCATCGTTTGATCTCTTCAGGAGAAAATGTTTTTCCTTCTTTCAAGTGGGATGTCCCATGTTCCTGCTTGTGCCCATTGCCTCTTGTCCTTCCACTGTGCATCTTTTACCAGAGTGTGGCTCTGATTTCTCTACGCCCTCCCATTTGGTCACCGTAAAGTGCAATAAGGTCTCCCCTGAGCCTTCCCTTCTCCAGGCTGCACACACTCAGGTCTGTCAGCATCTCCTTATGCCTGGTAGGCTCCAGGCCCAAACTGTTGTTTAGGCCTCTGCTGCTCTCACTCCCATCTGTCACTGTCTTTCTGGCCTGGGGGAGCCACAACTGGACATAGCACTCCACGTGCACTCGCAAGTGCTGGACGGAGGGTCCGCCACCCCAGGCTGCTCCTCTGCAAATGGAGGAAACCCTGATGTTCCCAGCTTGGAGCTGACATTGAAGCAGCATCTGGAGCCTGGCTGTCCCCAGCAGCCTCAAGCTTTCCCCAACCCAGCCGCAGGGCCCCAAGTGGGGCTGCTCACCCTGCTCCACTGCCTTCTGTGCACCCCGTAGCCCCGTTGCCCATTCCAGCCCTGGTGCTGGCCAGCTTGCCTGGGCCGGTGCAGCTCCAGCCCCCCAAGAGGGGGAAGGGGCATGGGAGGAGTGGGCTGGGGGGAGGCCAGTGTTCCGCTGTCTGGCTGGGAATGAATCCCCACTGTGGGGAGAGGTGGGGATCAACACAGGGATCATTAACAGTATGAGCAGAGGACATAACATCAATCACAATACACTGGTAGCTTAGGGTGACCAATCTTTAACGACGTCATACCCATGATGTTCAGTAAGGCTGGTTTTCACTTTTGCCAACTGAATCTCTTCATTATTATCATATATCACCGTTCCTTCTCCTTCTTCTAAGCATTTTCCAATTTCCGACAGGTGTTGAGTAACCCCGGTGTTTTGTTTGAGAAAGTTGTTTAGTTGATGGCAGGTTATTCTGAATGTTACTGATGTATTAAATGGTGCAAAAATAACATATCATTTCTTCAGTCATATGAGAAGTTAAGTAGTAGGTCTGCTTCTTGATTTGGGCAAGAATGTATGTCACCTTACAATGGCTTTTGTTGCCTTCCGTGTCTGTAGTACCCATGTCACTCTACTGTAAAACCACGTGCCGCTTCCCATCCAGTGTTATTACATAGAGTTACATTTAGACTAACTTTAGATCTTAGGCTTAGTGCAATATTATTGCCTACTATCAGTCCTTGACCTCATGTTATTACATGTCTGTTCCAGTTATCAGTGCTCCCATGGTGAGAAGGCAACACCATGTTTCTCTGCAAGAGAAGACACCTAGGTCTGGGACATAACCCAAGCCTCCTTTCTGGTTAACTTACTCCTGTTAGTGCCTACAGCATCCCATACTCCTTTTCCTTTGTACAACAGCAGTCACCCAGATTGATCCCTCAGTTTGGTGATTTCTTTTCTCTACTAGCCCTGCTCCCCATGGCTGCCCCTTAGGTTTTCTTCGCTGTAAGATCTCAAAGACCAGGAGTGATCAGCTGTTATTCAATGGAGAGTGCTGCACCCCAGAACCGGAGGCACCAGGCCCCTGAGACCCATGTGCTGCCAACTCACATTTAATGAATTCAGTGCTGCAGAGCAGACCCTCCTTCACTATAAGCTAGCCATACAACCTGCTCTGGGACACAGAGGAGGGCCAACGGTTCAGTCCGGGCTCCCCAGCAGCAATCCCACCACAGGCTCCCAAAGCAGGCTGCAGGCAGGAGCAGTGGCTGCTCAGAGCCCAAAGGATCAGGGCCACAGGCTCAGCTAAAGCAAACTGGAGCTCTCCCACCCCTTTGTGTTCATGGCCCTGCACAGCTTGATCACTGGCTCCACCAGGCTGGGCCCCTGCCCTTTGAGAGGGCAGAGGCCAGCATTCCCGGGGTGAGCTCTCAAAGTGACACACATCCTGCATGCTATCTCTGCCACCCTGCTCTCTGCAACAGATCCCTTCAATCCCAAAATGCCCACAGACCCTAAGGGGAGCTAAACGATCACACACACAAATGAAACGCTCCTTCTCCCAAGCCAAGCTGAAGGAGTGACACATCAGTGATCACTTTGCAGCCTCCCGAAAGCCCAGTGTTATGGCCAAGAGCCGCCTTGCCCTACAACATCTCCGTCGGTGCACCCTGCTGGGACCTGGCACCCCTGCAGCAGCTAGTAAATGAATCCCAGAAGGAACTAAGAGGCAAGTGACAAACTGTGGAAGGGAAAAGCACATCCTGCAGCTCAGAGCAGGGTAGAGAGGTCCTCACAGCTCCCATTGGTCCTGGCAGCCCAGGGAAGAGAGGAGACGGGACTGTGTTGAAGAACAGGGTCATCTCCCTCCCAGGGAATGGTAAAGCTGCCCCATCCCCAAGGAGCTGTTCCTTCCATTGTGCCCTTTCCAGAGACAGAAAAAGAAGGACCAGAAGGGTCCCCAACGTTGCACCACTCCGAAGGTGGATCAGGAACTGATGGCAGTGCATGGATTGCTGTGAACAAAGGATATTGCACATTGCTGATCCGTGCTCTGCTGTTTGCACCTTTGAGGTCACTTCTGCCTCAGTACCCTCTAGGTCAGCAGAAGACAGCTGGGTTGGATGCTGACTTTGAGGTCACTTCTGCCTCAGTACCAGTACCAGCTAGGCCAGTGGGAGGCCCATGGCTGCTGCTTGTGCTTGTGAGGTCACTTCTGCCTGCGTCCCTGATAGGCCAGTGCCAGGCACAGGGCCGCTGTTTGTCATGGAATGGAATATAATGGAAAGGAAGCGAATGGGATAGAATGGAGGGGAAAAGAATGGAATGGAACTGAAGGGAATGGAATGGAAATGAAAGGAAGGAATGGAATGGAACAAAATGGTCTGGTATGGAATGGAATAGAATGAAACAGAATGGAATGGAATGGATTCAATGGAATTTAATGGGAAGGGAAGGGAAGGGATGCAATGCAGTGGAATGGGAGGAGATGAGAGGAGAGGGGAGGGGAGGAGAGAGGAGAGAGGAAAGAGGAGAGAGGAAAAAGAAAGAAAAGATACATCTCAAGCAAGAGAAGATTTTAGGAAGGTGTGTCTTGAGCAGTCCTAAGAAATCTTCTTTAAGAAAAAAGCAAAGTACATGGAAATGAAAGTTTATAGACCAGCAGTGTGCAAAGCTAAGAGAATGCTGGCCTTTTCTTCCTTTTTGATGCTCCAAAGCAATTTACAGCATGAGAAAATCCCAATCCCTGACGTACTCAATGTTAAAAACCCCAGGGAATAGCTAAAGGCTCTTCTAAAAAGCGTTTTACAAAGTATAACTTGCAGACGATAGGCAACGTCGATTTTCTCCTATGCTTTAAGAGCAAAAACATGAGCAGTGTACCACAGTTCTATGAGGAAGGCACCTGGGGTGCCCAGGTTGGGGGTAGAGGTTTTCAGGGACGAAGGACCACACCATGGCCTAATCCATAGCTGTGGGTACCTTGAGCAGACCAAGCACTACTGCCCACGGAGGCAGCACAGCACAAGCGGGACAGTCAGGCACACCTTGCAAGGCCACCAACTACACAAGCAAAGCCTTTAGGGCATAAAAATGCAGCACCCCAAGATCTGCCAGGATCTGCAGCAGTTCCCATGCAGGCCAGCCCAGAGCTCCTCTCCTGTCAGCACAGGCTCCACCACGATCGAGAGCCCGGCTCCCAGCAAGGCCATCAGGCTGGGAGGAAGTTTGCTCCCAGAAACGATCTGCTGCTCCCTCCGAGGAAATGAAATGACACCACTCAGCACAAGCCAAGGGAGCTCGATTATGCCACGTTCCTCCATGGAAAAACATGTTCAAACAACCATTACAATCTTTTTCCATGGAGAAAAGGCCAAAGTGGTCTCACGCTGCTGTGAACAAACACAGCTTTGGTTTGTGAACTAAAGCCAACCCCTTCTTTTGCCCCTTCTGCTCCTTACCTGCAAGGGTTGTCATCACTGCCTTGCCCCTTGAGCAACAGCCTTCCCCAGGTGCTCACTGGAGAAAAAGGCATCTCCTTCCCCAGTGGGGAGTTGATCTGCTGCAGGAACACTGGGAGGACCTCTGGAAGGAGGTGCAGGACAGCACATACCTGTCCATAGGCAGACTTTTCTGCAGGAGGCTGTCGACCATGGCCTCTGGGTGAAAGTGGGTCAGGACAAACATCGCCCCAAAAAGGAAAGGCCCGAGGGTGTCCTGCTTCACCGTCCACATGCAGGTGTCAATGATGTTGAGAGGTGTTTGGGGAACAGTGTCCTCAAAATCAGCATCCCAGCCATGTGCCTGCTGCTGGCCCATCAGGTGCTCAGGCAGAAGTGATCTACAAGCACAAAGTTGAGTTGTCTCTGCTTCTGGAGTGCCAGGTGTTGAGGCAGAAGACACCTGGCAAGCAAAATACAAACTATGAGCTTGTTCCTGGCCTACCATCTTCAGAGACAGAATGACTTTGCATTCATCTTCACACCGTGTTCTTCCTGATGGCCTGCCAGCTGCTTAGACGGAAGTGGCCTCCCAGCCACTTTAATGAACCTGTGCCTGCTGCTGGCCTACAAGGTACTCAGAAAGAACCGATCTCAGAATCAACAGTGCAATCATGAACCTGGCTCTGGCCTATCAGGTGCTATGGAGTAAGTGACATCACCAGGATATATATGCTTTGAGCACACAGAGTCCTCAATGCTTGCCCGAAAGCCGGGAGGCCGTCTGGAGGATGGCTGTGCTCACCACCACTCCCTTGACTATAGCTACTCTGAGCAATGCATCTGGGCTTAAGTGGGGCTCCTCACACCCACCCAAAGCTCAGGCGATAAACAGCGCCTTGCCAGTGTCACCAGTGGCAGCACCTAACCACACCACACCTGGCACACTGATGCCTACACGAAGGGTGCGCTCTTGTTTCCTTGCTGCAGCACACAAAGCTCACACTGCAGCAGGATGGTGCAGGAACTTGCAGAGACTCCAATGGGAAGGGAGACAAGGGTTGCGCCGGCCTCGCAGGGCGCTCTTCCCTTGGCTTGCCTACTCAAAGCGACTGCTTCTCTACAGGGATCCGGCACACAAAGGCATCAGCCCCTTGATGGTCATGTCCCAAGAACACACCTGCCCATCTCCAAAGACCACCTCTCCACAAGGCCTTCACTCCTCCAAAGAGCTGCCAGCACGCTAACGCCCAGCTGGCAGTGAGCATCTCATTTAGTGTGAGACGGTGTGCAAGATTATTAACTACTTCTGCTTGACTTATTAGTTGCATCTCTATGTTGCTGTAGAGTTCTGCAGGTTTCAATCCCTCCTCCCGGCACACTCACCAACCCCAGAAATGACCTCACCGCCAACATCCAAGCCATGTGCCTTCTCCTGGCCTAGCAGCTGCTCAGATAGAAGTGACCTCACCAGTCCAGACCCCCACCAGGTGCCTGCCGATGGCCGATGGGCTTCAGAGACACAAGTTTCCTTGAAATAATGTCCCTTGCCATGAATGTGCTGCTGCCCTGCCAGGTACTCTGACCAAGGAGACCTCACAATCTGTTTCCACACCCATCTGCCTGCTGCTGGCCTACCAGGGACTCAGGCAGAAGTGACCTCACAAGCAAACACCCAAGGTATTAGCCAAGTGCTAGCCTTGCAGAGAAAAGTGACCTCATGGCGGCTTGCCCAGCAAGGTGACTCTCTCGCAGGGGCTGGGGGGGAGGTTATTGGTTATTCTTATTATTACTATTATTATTATCTCTGGGTTTATTGCAAAGAGATTTATTGAAGATGGAGATACAGTGTAGTCATAGCAAGCGAATCTTACTGCACATTTGTTAGTGCCCGAGTCTCGGTTTCTTACCACTCCAACGGTTTCCTGACAGAGGTTCTCTTAACTCCCAGAGAGTAACCTTGAGAGGCGTCCCAACTCAAGGGGAGATTCACCGCCGTGCAGCCTGCTGCCGTGCAGGAGAGCTCAACAGGCTCTAGGCTGCAGCACTGTTTATGGGCACGGAGTTTGACTCATGGTCATACAATACTTGATGTGGAGATGTACCTTTTTTTGTTGACCTCATGCTGTGTTGGGGAAAATATACCCCCTTTTTGCTGATCTCATGCCCATTTCTGGCCTCACCAGTTGCAACCAGTATGGCCTAGCTCCTCCTGGTCAGCCCTAGGTGCTGTCAGTTATTTGCGGTCAGCTGGGGCCTGACATAAGGGCAGGGAGGGGGTAGTTGTGCTCCACCGCACTTTGAGCCCGAGGTGGGAGAAGGGTAGTTGCACTCCACCACAGGTCCTTGTAAACAGCCTTCGCTGTTGTAAGAGCGAGGGGTGGGAGAGGAGAGAGTAAAGAAAAGCTTGTTGGGGAGGGAGGTTTATATCAATACATGGAAGAAGTAAGCGTGAAGATGAAACTCAGTACTGGAGAACCAATAAAGTACATTGTTATTGCTGACCAAATTGAAGGACTCAGCCTCCTCTTCCTCCACCAGAAAGATCCACAAAAGATCAATGTGCACTGATTCAGTCCATGCTATTCCTTAAGTGACTCAGGACCAAGGAAATGTGTTGTCTATCCTTTTAGGTAAAAAATCTGCATGGATTTGTGTAGCCCTCTTTGCCTTTCAGGCTTCTAGGATTGTTAAAACAGTAGTGAATTATGTAGTGGGAACAAAAGTGAGAAAGGGTTTGTTAAAGCAGCGTAAGAGAAAACTTGAACCAATGTCTGCATTTGTTTCTCTGTAGGCCACAAAGCTTATGTTAATCTTTTGATATTTCAGTGTGGAAGTCATTCAAACCCACAACTGAAAAGTGAGGTTACGTTGTCCCAGTTACTTTTCTCCATTGCTCTTACTGTGCTGGCCAGGAAATCTTCTGACCTACTGAACTCAGTTATGTCTTCAGGACCTTTGGCTTGAGCCAGCAAAGGTGCTGCAGTGCCATGGTGGCAAAAAGAAATGCTGCCCACAAGTGTGTTTCATAACACGACAGCGAGATCACTGGAGAGTTTATCTGCAGTCTGGGTTAGAAGGCAGCACACAAGGAAAGATGAAACCATTGGAATGAGTGAAATAACACAAAAAAAATTGTGTACGTACTTGTGATAATGCTGGAACTTTGCCTATCCAATTTGCAGTTTGTTACATACAGCTCCTGTGTTTCAATGCCCAGGTTAAGTTTTTGCCTAAAAATGCTGTTCTGCTCCTTCCTCCCCTCCTGCCTTCTTTGCTAACTGTTGACCAGTTTCAGCTGAAAATGGCAAATGTAGAGATCTCCATGTTTCTGAACTCTAGGCATCATGAAAATGAGGGTTGGGGTAATGAAGGGATCTGGACAGGTGGGTGCTGAGGGAGAAAGTTGTAGTTCTCCCCCATATCGGCTACCTGACCCCTTGCCCTGCCTGCATTTGGCTGGCCAATGCCCATGTGATGTGATGTGAGAACCATCACTTGCCCAGCCAGCATGGTGGAGACCAGCAGCCATGGTGGAGATCAGCAGGATCACTTAGGGGAGATACAGTACAACTCAGCAAGAAACAGGCTTTGGTAGTTGTCCTGATCTCAGAACAGCTTACTACTTGCTGGAGGATGGAGAGTATTAACCAAAAAAAAAAAAAAAAGAAGGGGGGGAGAGGGCGTAAGGGGGAAAGAAAAGATAAAATCATTAATATAATTTCTCTTCCTTGGTAACTTTATTTCTGAACACCTTGTTTTCTGATTATTGTTCTAGAAATGCTGATTGTCACCCAGCATGGTACAGGCCAGGGCTCTAAACAGTGGGAGAGCCAGGCTACAGGCAAAGGTCTCCCCTGGAGCCTGCAGGAATAGGTGCTCTGGAGAAGTTGGCAGCTCCTACCCTGGGCCTGTCCGCTCTGTTTGCTACCACCACCTCCCCTGAAGAAAGATGCACACCGGCACCTTTTCACTTCTTTAATCGCATAGGATTCATTGACTCAAGTGAGGTAGGTGGAACTCATGGTAAGGAGGTGGCCTGTTTTTAATGTGCTTCCTATTGTTTCTGCCTGAAAATCCACATTTCTTTTAGACTGAAGGACATCAAATGATGCTGTTGTGCATGACCATCGTTTTCATTCCAAATTCAACAGTCAAGAGGTTGCTGGCAGATCAGGAAGCTGGAAGACGCTGCTCATAAACCTCTCTCCATGGCAAGAGCTCCTGCTGGTCTCATTCAGACAGTGGTTTTTGTTTCCTCCTAAGACTCTAGCTCCCAGGAGATGGTTTTGCATCAGCCTGACTGCAGCTCATGCCCTTCTCCTAGCCTCCTTTTTTGTAATGCAGCCTTTTTTTTTTTTTCCTCTGGTGGAAAGAAATGTGTTTCTTTTCTTTCATTGTACTTAAGAGGAACAGTTATGGTACACTTGTTGATTCATATAAACACTTCCTTTAGTTGCGAACATTCACCAAATTTAAACAATGATGCAATCTGCAATGTCCCATTGTAGGCACTAAAAGCATTTTAGCACTTCTGAGTTCTTCAGGAGAGACTGTCAGGGAAGATAAGGAGGGTCCAGAACATTCCTGCTACTTGCCTATCAGGTGCTCAGGCAGAAGTGGCCTCACAATACATTTCACAGTCATCTTCCTGCTGTAGGTCCATAAGCTTCTCATATTGGAATGACATCCCAGCCACTTTGCTGACCCTGTGCCTGCCAGTGGCCTATCATTTCTTCAGTCACCAGTGACCTCACAACCTCACTGCTGCTTCAGTACCTGATATGCCAAAAGGGGGACATGGCTGTGATGCTGAGAGTGAGCTCACGTCCTTCTCTATAGATTGTATGCTGTCAGCAGGCCCTTGGCTTGCTGTCGGTTCATGTAAAGTCACCTCTGTCTGCTGCTGGTAGGCCAGAAGCAGGTTTATGGCTTGAGTGTAGGCTGTGAGGTCACTTCTGCCTGAGTCCTGGACAGGCCAGCAGCAGGAAGGGCATCAGCAAAGCAGCTGTGAGGTCACTTCAGCCTGAGCAGCTGAGCAGCAGCAACAGGGCAGTGAAATGGCTGGTGAGGCCACTTCTGCCTCTGGAGATGACAGGCCAGAAAGGCGCTGGCCTTGCAGGGCTGTTCCCTGCTGGGCTGGGGCTCTCCAGGGAGGCCTGAGCCGCCCCCAGGCTGTGCTGGGCAGGGGGCTTGTGCCGGGCTCCCGCTGCTGTGGATCCAGCAGGGTGCCTGGAGTGCGTGGAATAGACTCATCACCGAGTTCATGCAAGCAGGGATTTGGTTGGCTTCTTAGGGACTTTTTGAAACCTGGAAGAAAGAGTCTGCTGTTGCATTTAGAAAGAAACACTTATCAGCTGGTAGAAATGAAGCGCACGCAGCACAGAGCTACGAAACCACAGTTCCTGCAGTTGTGTGGGGAGTCTGTTGTTCTACACAAGTGCTCTGTCATGAAATATATATATATATAAAACCAATACACACACATATATACACACATATATGTGGATATATGTATATACATAGATATATTTCTCCTTCACAGCCTCTCCTTCCTTCTGCTTCCTTATTGCCCTGGAGCTCAGTCCTGAGTTCCCAGTGTAGCCAAGCCGATCTCCCAAGATGTCTGCTAGTTTTACTGAGAACCACTATGGACTATTTTTGTGCTTGCTGGGTGCTGTCCTCAAAGACCTGCTGGCTTTCCTGAGCTGCTGGGCCCTTCAGAACTGCCTCCCATGGGATCCCCCACCAGTCCCCTCAACAGGCCCAAGTCTGCCCCTCTGAAGTCCAGGGTCTGTGCTCCTCTACTATCCTTCCTCACTCCACTCAGGAGCTGGAACTCGACTTTTTCTTCATCACTGTAGGCAAGGCAGACACTGACTGTACCATCCCTGATCAGTTCCTCCCTGTTTGAAGTTTTCAGAGACAAAGAAGCATCACAAATCATGCATATGTGCTCAGAAGCTGTCCCTGATGCCCTCCAGAAACCTCCTGGCCTGCTTGCACTCTGCTGTTTGGCCTTCCAGTTCATGTCAGGGAGATTAAAGCCCCCCCGATAAGAACCAGGGTCTGTGATCCACAGACTTGCTCACATCATTGCTTAAAGGAAACTGCGTCCACCTCCTCTGTACCTCCCATTGCGGTCACCCTTGTCACCCACAAGCTCTCACCGAAAGCCTTGCCTTAATGTGTTAGGAGCTCCACACGTCTGAGCTGTCCCTTCACACAAAGGGCATCCCCTTTCCTCATCTTCCCCGTTGGTCTGTCCTGAAGAGTTTGTACCCTACCATCAGGGCTCTCCTATTGTGCAAGTGATCCCACCACATCTCAGTTTTCTAGCAATGTTTCAGTCAGATTGGTCATGGTGCAACCTGTTACCAGGAGCCAAGGACACTGTGTGTGCGATGGCCCCACTTCAGAGCAGAGCCATGCTGGTATACAAAGCAGGTGGCAATGTCATGGTGAAAGGAGGTTCCCACTAAGAGAGCAAAGCCTGCAGGGCCCAAGGCCAGGGAGAAACAAAACTGGGCTGTGCAGGAATGGCAGGAAAGAGGTTTGCTGCTTGAGCTGACTCTGCAGCACCTTGGGGCCTGTGACAGAGGTGAAGCAATGTCCAGGCACGATAAGGTGCCACTGAAGAAATCCCTGGCCTGGACAGCCTGCGATCCAGTGACCCTGTGGACCTCATTAGCACAGTCCCTGTTTATGTCATCTGAGGGCAAAAAGAGGGTGAGGGAGAAGAGAACTAGAAGGTTTTAAGAGTGCAGGGACATGAGTGGAGACCTTGGTGTGATGTGCCTCCCATCAATGCAGCACGCTTGGATGTGGGCAGTACAGCCTGTGCCCGAAGGCAGAGGTAGGATTCATTTGTTTGGGCACAGGTAGGAAACGCAAGATGCCCTGGGGCACTTGCCCAGCACCACTCCAAACAGGCAGGGCTTTCCTGTAGGGGCCATACTGTGTGTGCAAGAAACATGCAGTTGTGCTGGACACCCCAGACATCTGACATGGCCCTGCCAGTCTATTTTTATGTCATTACATGCAGTGTCTGCACTGGATTACAATAGGATTTTGCACTGTAGGGATCTGCTTGTGTCACAGCTTCACAGTGAGTGGGGCTCTAGCAGCATTAGGCATCTGGGGTCATTTGAGATGGCCAAGGAAATTCCCCACCTGGCCCCCACCTCATGCTCCAGAAGGATGTGGGTCTCATAGTTGCTCCGTCAGAGCAAGCAGACACTGGCACATGTCTTGGACCACCTCTGTCTCTTCAACTGTCACCAGGTGTTTGTGTGGGACTCCCACCCTCCATCTCAGGTGATTATAACGTGAGCTTAGACAGGGATCTCACATGCAGACATCTATTTTGTGTATACTTTGGCTGGTGGAAGGAGAATCCCACCTCCTGCTTTTTTTTGTGGAGTTCGTGGGAGAGCGCTGAATCCCACTGCATCCCAGGGGCTTCTAAATGGGCATGTGATGCCCAGATTGACTCATCTGAATCAACACCTGAACCATGGGTAAATGACCTCCCTTCTTGTCCTCGAGTCTGTCCTGCCTAGTTAGGAGTGAGACATTTCCATCTCTTGCAGATAACCATCCTGTGATGAGACAAATCGTAATGCTGGAATCAGTCTTCCTTCAGTGTTGAGAAAGAGACCAATGGTGATGATTTTAGTCTACTTCAGGGAACATTTCCCAGGAGGAGGCAGCACAAGGGACAGAGAAAGTCAGGACTTCAGCTGGGCCCCTGCTCCTGGGCAGGGCCAGGCTCCTGCAATGGAAGGAGCTGATGGCAACCTGGCAGCACTGCCCAGAGACAGCTGTGTCCAGAGGCAGCTCCTCTGCAAAGAGCAGCAGGGCTCCAGGCTCTGCCTGCTGCTGCTGACATGAGATGAAAGAACACAGCGAGAAGTGAAAGGCAGCGTGGAGTGGGAGGAGAGAGGAGAGCTCATTGTGGGAGGAATCTTCACAGCTCCTGACACAGTAAGTCTCTGGCTGGAGGACAATGCTACTGAGGTTCCTGGAGGGATCTTCTAAACCCATCTCATCCTGTGACTGACAGATTCAGTCATGAATTCAGTGACCTCTGGTCTGTGAGAAACTTCATCAAACCCCTTCAACCCCACCTCAGCCTACAGACAGCACTGGCAGCACCTTGACTGCTTTATAAGAGTTGTTCTGACCTGCTCCTTAGGACCTGTGAGAACAGAGAAACCTGTGCCCAGTGCCCTGTCCTGGGTGGTTTCTGTAGGGCAGAATGGAGCCCACAGAGGGTGGGATGGGGTCTGTGAGCAGCGGCAAGGAAAAGATGTTGGGACAGAGTAAGAGCTGCCAGCAGGGACAGCTCCAGGCAGCAGAGATGGGCAGGGAATGAGAGGGAACTGTGAACGGAATTGTCCTGGGAGAATGTATTTGAGCAAGTCTTACTCAGTCCCTCCAATGCAGACAGCTCCTTCCAAACAAGCTTCCCATGTCTCTTCTCTGACCCAGCAGAGCCTCTGTCCTGACAGCCATGGAGTCCAGGGGCTGAGAGCGACTGCCCTGCGTTGTCACCGTCTGTGAGGCAGCATGCCCATGTGGGTAAGGTGAGGGCTTTCCTGAGTGCCCATCTGCCCCTCTCTCCTTGCCTCCCTTGGCAGCAGGATCATGGGGTTGCTCCTTGTTTCCCCTCCTCTCCATGCTGCTCCTCTTCTTCTCTTGGGCTTTCTGGGGTTGGGGGATTTTCAGCTGCAGTTCAGACACCTGCCCTGCAAGTTGTGCAAGAGAGGGGTCTGCTTGGGAGTGAGGTGTCTGCAGCCCCCTTCTAGCCTCGGTGGCTGCAGGAAATGCAGTGTGTGGTGTTGGGAAATGAGCTGACTCTCCCTTAAGGAGAGCCCATCTTCAGTCTTTAACGTCCTTTGACCATTTCCCTGTCACGTCCTGCCAGACTTTGAGCTGCCCTCCAGAAGGGCACCACTGCCTCATAGCATCTCTGACGTCCAGGAGACCTTGTGAGGAATCTGCAGAGATGCTGAGAGTATGGAGCTGGTGGTGGGAGGCTGTATATGTGCATCTGAAAAGAGCCCTGTGTGTCCTTGCCTAGAAGGGGAGTGTAGAGGCCTCGCTCTGGTGCCCTGAGAAAGGGAGAGACGGTTGGAGATCTGCAGTTTTGAAACTGGACTCGTCTGCTCTCAGAAGGGGCTGGTTTCTTTTCAGGGCAACATATGAGAGTGATCGTCCACCAGATCAAAGAGTTGCAAGCACAGGACAGCTGGGAATGAGAATAAACAGACAAGCTGTCCTCACTCTGCACCAAGTGACAGTGAATCCATTTTTGTCAGGACTCAGTAGAAACGCCAAGGATTTCTACCTTTGAGGAACACTCCTCAGGGGTGACAAGAACATCTAATAGAAAATAAACACCATTTAAAAATCTCTAAAACTCTGTTCCTCAACCCTCATCCTTTACAATGTAGAGTGAAGATGCTGAAAAGCCCTTCCACATGCCCAGTGGATTTCACCTGACAGAAACTGTGAATGTCAGAGCTAGTCACCTTCCTTCCCCCTTTCCCACTACTGTACAGCAGGACGGACTCCTCTGGAGCCCACTGGCAGAGGCCCCTGCTCCTCACAGCACCACACTCAGCCAGTGCAAAGTGGACCTGAAGCAAGGGAGCTGCTCACAGATCCTCTCCATAAAGACAGAGGTAATGTGGGGGGTTGCATGAGAACTGCAACATTTGGGGGGGTTTCTTTGCTTTAAAAATGTCTCTGCTAACTTCTCAATGTCTTCTCTCCCTTGGACAGTCCCCAAACCCCAGAGGCAGCAAAATGTCCAACGGCAGCTCCCTCAACGAGTTCCTCCTCCTGGCATTTGCGGACACACGGGAGCTACAGCTCTTGCACTTCTCGCTCTTCCTGGGCATCTACCTGGCTGCCCTCCTCAGCAATGGCCTCATCATCACAGCCGTAGCCTGCGACCACCGCCTGCACACCCCCATGTACTTCTTCCTCCTCAATCTCTCCCTCCTCGACCTTGGCACCATCTCCACCACTGTTCCCAAATCCATGGCCAATTCTTTCTGCAACAGCAGGGCCATTTCCTACTCAGGATGTGCTGCCCAGGTCTTCTTGGTTGTCTTCTTGTTTACAGGAGAGTTTTCTATTCTCACAGTCATGGCCTATGACCGCTATGTTGCCATCTGTAGACCGCTGCACTACGGGACGATCATGGGTGGCAGAGCCTGTGCCAAAATGGCAGGAGCTGCCTGGGGCAGTTGTTTTCTCAATGCGCTGCTGCACACTGCTAACACATTTTCCATACCACTCTGCCAAGGCAACACAGTGGAGCAGTTTTTCTGTGAAATCCCCCAGATCCTCAAGCTCTCCTGCTCAGACTCCTACCTCAGGGAAGTTGGGCTTGTTGTGTTTAGTCTCTGTTTATTCTTTGGGTGCTTTGTTTTCATTGTGCTGTCCTATGTGCAGATCTTCACTGCTGTGCTGAGGATCCCCTCTGAGCAGGGACGACACAAAGCCTTCTCCATGTGCCTCCCTCACCTGGCCGTGGTCTCCCTGTGTGTCAGCACTGCAATGTTTGCCTACGTGAAGCCCCCCTCGATCTCCTCCCCAGCTCTGGATCTGGTGGTGACTATTCTGTATTTGGTAGTGCCTCCAGCAGTGAATCCTCTCATCTACAGCATGAGGAATAAGGAGCTCAAAGATGCCCTGAGGAAAGTGATTTCATGGACTTTTTTCAGCAGTGGTAATATTGCCTTTGCTCTCCACAACTGAATCCCAGTTTATCCCAAACAGTCCTGAGCTTTGTCTGTTCACTTTATTTTTACTATTATTATTATTACTACTATTATTATTATTATTATTATTATTTGTTATCATGTTACTAAACAGATGCTTCGATTCATTCCACCTTCACTGAGACTGCTCTGTCTCACCAGGTGCCCATATAAAATTGTGTCCACCACTGGGTCAGAGCTGACTCCCTCACAGCATCTCTGTAATAAAGTAGCTTCTACCCAGTGCAGTGCCTGAAGGCTGGGCTTTTCTTCCAAAGCTGGTGTCAGGAATAGGCCTAAGGAACTGCATGTCAAAAGGGCCTGCTGGGCAGAGTTGTCCATGGGTTTAGAAGCAAAAAGCTCATAATCATGTTATGATGTCTTAGAGACCAAGGGCTGGATTTTGGACTTGCCCATCACTGTCCAGTAGCAGCGGAGATAATGAATTGTGAATGATGATGTACACACCCAGGGCCGTTCCACATGTTAAAGCACAGTGTCAGATGCCTGTCCTCCTGGAGGGGAAACTGGAGGTGCCAGGAGAACTCCGGGAATCTCCTGGGACAGTGTGTGCCTGAGGTGGGCAGTGAGTGGAGCCTCACAAAGGGAGAGGTCCTCCAAGGTGGAGTTCCCTAAAGGTAAAACACTAAACCCAGGTATCCATGGGCAAAGGAGGACTGTGCCATCCCAGCAGAGGCAGTGGGGACCCACCTGGCATGGGGAAGGGAGACTGGAGAGTGATTCATGTCGTTAGTGTGATACCAGGGGCAAGATGTAGAGGCGCACCTGGAGACAATAAGTACCCTTGGAAATGCTCCCTAGTCCCTCCAAGCACCTGCCACATCCGCAGTCCCTGGAGGGATTAGAGGCCCTGATTAGAGGCCATGCTTCCCACCCTGACCAACACGGCTAGTGCAGAGTGACCCTCTGGCCTTGTGTCCCCACAGCCTGCTCGCTCTGCGGAGCAACACCACCAGCTCTCCAGGGAACAGGGGAGGGGGTTGGGGAATGGAAACGAGATCAGAGGAGGGATTGGGAGAGATGAGAAGGAAGGGGAACTGGGCTTGCAAGTGTCTTGGAGAGAAAAATGTTGACATTTAATCCAAGACAATGTTCAGAGTGTGGGTACACTAAAGCGAGCTCACAGTGCAGAGCCAGACGTCCTTGCTGTCCTAGCTCTCCACATCGCCTGGGAAGTGGCTGAAGAAGGATTAATGCTGCCCACCCTCCCAGCTCATAGTGCCATCGTCCCTCCTGAAGGGTGGCACCAAAAAGGAAGGCTGGGAGCCCTTGTGGGAGCTTGCATTGAAGGAAGCAGCACCCAGGAGCCATATCAGTTTGCTGCTCTCCCTCAGGCCCTGTCCCCAGCACATCTCCTTCAGACAATCTGTGTGTCTTCAGACACCCTGTGTGCTGGTCCTTACCCCAAAAGTCACCCCCAGAGAAGGCTCCATGCCCAGGTAGAGGACTGTGCATCCAGCTGTGAGTCCAGGGAGGACGAGCCCTCTGCTGGGTCCTCTGCAGGGCTGCCAGGGAGCATGCAGAGGAGGTCCTGGGGCCATCTGCTGGGTCTGTAGACCATCCTCTTCCCATGGGGGCCCTCAAACAGGGTGCCTCAGTAAAAAGATGCAGCCCAGCTTGTTTTTGCATGAACAGAGAGAAGTTGTTCTAGGAAGCTCCTCCTAGACCCAGCCCCTCATACCACCCATTTCCAGCACTGGCCATTCCCCACGGTGCTTGTGAGAGGTGATCTTGGAATGTGACCAGCTCCATCTGCCTGCTGGGCTCAGCACCTGTATGGGGAGAATGGCCATCCTGCCTGGCCTCTCTCCCTGGGCCCAGGCCCCAGCAGACCCCAGAGCATAGACTCCTGCTAACCCTGGTGGGGGACAGGATGAGGGCTGGGCAGGGCTGGGGACTAGTGGGAAGCTGCCAGACAGGAGGGCCGTGGTGGGTGGAGCAGGCAGGAGCAGGAGGGCTGTCATGGGGACCGTGCTGAGGGGATGTTTACCCACCCCAGAATGCACCCTGTCCGTTATGGTGCGTGCACAGTGGGGCTGTGGGGCCACATGCAGGGCTGGGCCAATTCAGAGATGAGGCACAGATGGGAGCCACAACACTCTGGGAAGCTCCCAAAGGTCATGGAGGGGACTCATTGCTGCTAGCAGGAATGGGAGACTCTCAGGGGCTGCAGTCACCAGCACCGCCTGCCAGGACTCCCAGACGCAAGACAGATTGTTGGTGCCAAGCACTGCAGCTCACAGTGCCCCTCTCCTGTGTCATGATTCTCCCTCAGGAGCACTGCCAAGTGTGTCACTCCCTGCCCAAGTGTGGAGAGGAGCTGCTGGAGGTCTTCTCACAGCTGCGGGTCCCAGCTCTGCCCTGGTGTCAGCCCAGAGGCTTCGCCCTGGGTCATGTTACGTTGCCATACAGTCTCCCTTGAGGCCACGTAGGGGTGTGAAGCACATAGCTCTGCTTTGAGCTGGCCACCATGGCTTGCCTGCATGGTCCCAGGAGATCCCAGCAAGGCTATGCTTGGAGGTGATGCTTTCATTGTGCTTGGTCAAAGTAGATGGGATGGTCTGACTGGGGGCCAAGGGGAGGAAAGCACAAGAGACAACGAGGAGAAGGTGCAGCAAAACAAATTTCAAATGAGTCTAATGAAAAAATAAAGAAATGACCACGACAGCTGAGCAGCACTGGGGCAGGGGCCAGGGGATTTCTAAACACTCTCCTGGAGAAGGCACTTACCAACCTGATCTAACTGTAAACTCAGCCCAGCTCAGAGCAGACTGTAGTTCTGGAGATCTCCCAACACAAATCCTCTAAGAGGAAGGGGCTGGAAAGTGGAGTCCTGGGCAGGGGACACTGTTGTGGGGTTGAGGCCTTGCTGGCATTTGTACTGCCTGGTCAACCCTGTCCTCAGAGTCACACAGTGAGCGAGTTCATCCTCCAAAGGAGTCTCTGCTCCATGGGCAACAGGAGTCAAACCAGTGCTGGGAGACTGCAGAAAAGTTCTCAGGAACACACCAGGCATTCAGGCCCTTTGACTGCTGAGGTGTCCCCAGACCAGTGCTTTGCATCCTGGGTCTGAAGGGCTGAGAAATCTTTAGAGCCAGGGGAGATTGCAGTCCCACCTCCTGGGCTCATGGGTTACAGGGCATCAGCAGAGCTGTACCAACTGCAGGGAAGGAATCACTGACTGGGGCATGATCAGATCCCCCTCTGCCCTCCCTTCTCTCTTCATCCCCTGGAACAGAGATCCTGTTTCCCATGTTGGCCCTCCCTTCCGGGCTGCATTCCCAGCCAGAGGGGATGCAGGCTTCACCCTGGGGAAATGCAGGAGAGCCCAGTCTCATCTAGAGGAGCAGGGTCCCACCACACCTGCTGGGTGGCCAGGGCTGCACCATGCAGACCCCACTCTCTTCCCCACAGACCTCCTGCCTGGGGCTGGAGGGTGCCCAGCAGCAAGGCAGGCATGCCTGGGGTTCTCGTGGCATTGGGGTGGTGGCCTTTGGACCAGCCTCTGTCTGTAAGGGACTGAAGAGCTTCTCCACCTCCATGTTGGTGGCAAAGTTAGTGTCCCAGCTTGTTCTCTCTGGAGAGCTGAGAATTTAATTCTCGGGAGAAGGGGAAAAAAGAAACCATTTTCTCCAAGCGATCAACCCATCAACCCTCTACTGTCTTCTCCAGCTGTATCACCCCAGAAATCCCTTGGCAGGGACATTTTTTTTGTTTCTGGCCCTCTATCTGACCCTGCTTTGAGCAGCAGGTTGCACTACAGGCCTCCTGTGGTCCCTTCAACCTGAATTATCCTGAACGCCTATGATCTCAGGCCCCATTTCAAGCACAGGACAAATGTCTCTGGGACAGGAGCAATTTGTGCTTTATGTGACCATCTAAAAGAAGGCAGGTGAACACCTCCTCCTCCCTGTTGACTGTAAGGGCAGCCTGGGAGGCACTGCCTCAGGCATAGCTACATTACAATGGAAATTCTTTGCATCCACCTTGAACCACCTGAAAGGCCATTGCCTGGATCCCCTCAGTGGTGAGGGGAGAAGAGCAAGCTTTTCTGCAGTGTGGTTTCTGCAGCTCTGTAGTTTGTGCCTCTAGGTAGATGGTGCCATCCTCCCCTTGGTTTCCTGCCTGAAGCTGAGGTTGGATGGGGATGTGAATGTGGAGGTTGTCTGTCACTGCAGTGCCTGTGAGATGGTGGATAAGTAAGAGGAATAACAGAGTCACCACCCTGGACTGCAGCAGAGAGGATTTCATCTTGTTTGGGATGGAGTTAGGCAAGCCAAAGCTCAGCTGGAGCTGGAGCTGGTCCTGGCTAATGTCACCAAGTGTTTGTTTTTGAGCAACTGACTCCCACCTTCCACCTCCAGTGATTACAATGGGAGCGTAGACAAGGAGCTCACGTGCAGACAACTAGGTTATGCTCACTTTAGCTTGGGAAGGGGAATCCCCCCTCCTTTGTGTTTGTGGAGTTCATGGGAGTTTGCTGAATCCCACTCCAGCCCAGGGGCTTCTAAAGCAGCATGCAATGTCCAGACTGACTCATCTGAATGAAAACCTGAACCATGTGTCCATGAGCTCCCTTCTTGTCCCCATCTAGGTGTCCTGCCTAGTTAAGAGATGGAAATAGGGGCTTCCAGAGTAGGACAGTTCCACCTTTCCTAGATAGCCATCCTCTGATGAAATTAATTGCAATATTGCAATCCATCTCTCTCCACTCTTTAGGAAAGGACAATAGCTGATTATTTTAGTCTACTTCAGGGAACATTTCCCAGAAGGCGGGAGCACAAGGGACAGAGAAATTCATGAGCTCAGCTGGGCCTCTGCTCCTGAGTGGGGCCAGGCTCCGGGGATGGAGGGAGCTCATGGCAACCGGGCAGCACTGCCCAGAGACAGCTGTGTGCAGGAGCAGCTCCTCTGCAAAGAGCAGCAGGGCTCCGGGCACTGCCTGCTGCTGCTGACATGAGAGGTGACAAGGCAGAGAGAAGTGAAAGGCAGTGTGGAGTGGGAGGAGAGAGGAGAGCTCCTTGTGGGAGAAATCTTCACAGCCCTTGACACGGTAAGTCTTTGGCTGCAGGGCAATGCTACTGAGGTTCCTGGAGGGCTCTTCTGAACCCATTCCACCCCATGACTTTTTTTTTAAGGATCATTCTCCCAGCTTGTCTTTTGCCGAGGAGGGGGAGATGCTTCAGAGCAGGGATTCCCAGCCACACTGTCACAGGGACAGGGCATCATGGCTATTTCCTTCTAGGACTGGTGCAGGGGAGTGAAGCCAGGTTGTGCACATAGGTCTCTGCAGGGCTGTTGTTCAGAGTGGTGTCCCTGCACTCCAGGGTGCTCTGTGCCCAGAGCAGTGACTCTGTGCCTGCGAGGGTCAGCACTCAGCCTGCCCAAGGAGCTCCCCACAGTGCTGTGGGGTGAAGCTCTGAGTGGGAGGAGTGACTTCCGGCAGGGCAGGTACATTCTCTCGTTGAGAGGGTGCTGCGTGGGTCAGGGCTTCTCACAGCTCTAGCTCACCCCCAGGATATGTCTGGAGGGGACTTTTCAAGGGAACACTCATGGCAGGCTTACCTGAAAGGGAACGCACTCTCCTGAGGCTCTGATTTTGTTTTATATCTTTGACAGGGCACAAATCAAAAAGGATGGTTTAGGTTTAGGTGACTGAAGGAGAGTTCTGCAGTGTTACTGGGAGGGATCAATAGGTCTGCAAGGATCCCAGAAAGTTCCTTCAACCATCTTTTTACCTGCCGGCAGCAGCAATAGCACTTTGCAGCTCTCATCATTCTCATCCTGCATAGTCTCACCTGCTCCTTAGGTCCTGCAAACACAGAGATGCCTCTGGGCAGTGCCCTTTTGCTGGAAGGTTTCCGTAGGGCAGAGCCAAATGCCCAGTGGGTGGGATGGGGTCTGTGAGCACTGACAGGGGAGAGACGTGGGGACGGAGAAAGAGCTCCCAGTGGGGACAGCTCCAGGCAGCCAAGAGATGCTCAGGGAGTGCTAGGAAAGTGCCCACACAAACACTGTGGCAGGCTGGCTTCAGGCAACTCTCTTGTGGTCCTTCCTTGGAGATGTCTTCCTCCGAGCAAGCCACCCTTTTCTCCTCTCTCCCGGCACATGCCCATTTCCCCCTGCAAGGCAAAGGGGCTAAGAATGACTGCCCTGGGAGGACACACTGTCTAGGAGGTGCAATGTAGGGAAGGTGCCCCTCTGTCTCTTTCTCTCCTCCCTTGGAGGCAGGGTCACAGCATTTCTCCGTTTTCCTACCTCTCCTTACTGTTCTTATATTTGCTCTCAGCTGGGAGTTCAGCTACATATTCAGACACGCACCCTGAGGTCTTGCCGTGGAGGTGTCTGCAGAGAGGTTAGGTGCCCAAGCCCTGTTTGAACCCTAGGGTGCTGAGCAATGCAGCCGGAGGGGCTGGGGAAGGAGTTGACTCTCCCTTTAGGAGACCTTGTTTTCAGGACACATGACTGTCTCCTTCCGGTGTCCTGCTGCGTTTGTGAGCTGCCCTCCAGAAGGGCACAGCTCTCCCATTGGATCTGAGCAGCATTGGAGAGCCATTTCAAGAAGCTCAGGAGATGCTCATGCCACAAAATGCTCCTGAGTGGTTTTGTACGCATGCAGCTGAAGTGAACCTGGTATTTCTTCAGCCAGAATGGGAGTGTGGGAATTTCCTTAGCTATCAGCTCTCACCTCACAGAGTCCTTGGTGTGATCATGTATGTCAGGAGGAAAGTCCTGTTCTCTCCATCACATCTCCACCCGGAGTTGAGAAAGAGAGCAGAGTTAGATCTGTGCTTTGAAACCAGCCTCCCCTGATCTCATCAGAGTCCAGTGTCTTTTTTAGAATAACTTGTGGGTGAAATCATCCACTGGGTAACACAAGCGCAAGCGCATGGCAGCTGGAAACAAGATGGATGGGCCCAGCAGCACTCCTGATTCTGCACCAAGCCACTGAGAAGCCGTTGGCCTCTCTGGTCTTTATAAGGTTCGTTCTTGCAGCAATACACTCACCAGATGTGATGGCAGATCTTAAAAATCTCAAAAAACCAACCCCCCCAAATTGCTAAACCTCTCTGCTGGAGGCCACACTCTTTAGAATTATGTGTGCTTATATTAGCAGACCTTTTCCATTAAAGGTGGATGTCCTCTGACGTCAGAGATGTAGACGTCACAAACTAGTTCCCATGTACCCACTGGTGTTAAAGCAGGACAAGCCTCTGCTCCTCCCAGCACACTCAGCTGGAGCTGAAGCTGGGGAGCTGAACAAAGGTCCTCCTGAGAAGGAGAAAGGAAATGCATTTGTATTTGGGAGGGATTTATTTGAAAAATTGGAAGCTTTTCTCAGAGAAGTCTCTCCTAACTTGTCACTGTCTTTTTCTCCTTGGACAGTCCACCTGTGCCCAGAGGGAGTGAATGCCCAACAGCAGCTCCCTCAACGAGTTCCTCCTCCTGGCATTTGCAGACACACGGGAGCTGCAGCTCTTGCACTTCTCGCTCTTCCTGGGCATCTACCTGGCTGCCCTCCTGGGCAACGGCCTCATCATCACAGCCGTAGCCTGCGACCACCACCTCCACACCCCCATGTACTTCTTCCTCCTCAACCTCTCCCTCCTCGATCTTGGCACCATCTCCAACACTGTCCCCAAATCCATGGCCAATTCCCTCTGGAACACCAGGGCCATTTCCTACTCAGGATGTGCTGCCCAGGTCTTTTTCTTGGTCTTCTTTATGTCAGCAGAGTATTGTCTTCTCACAGTCATGGCCTATGACCGCTACATTGCCATTTGCAAACCCCTGCACTATGGCACACTCATGGGCAGCAGAGCTTGTGTCAGAATGGCTGCAGCTGCCTGGGGCAGCGGTTTTCTCTATGCTGTGCTGCACACTGCTAACACATTTTCCATACCACTCTGCCAAGGCAATGTCCTGGACCAGTTCTTTTGTGAGATTCCCCAGATCCTCAAGCTCTCCTGCTCAGACTCCTACCTCAGGGAAGTTGGGGTTACTGTGGTTGGTGCCTGTTTAGTCTTTGGGTGTTTCATTTTCATTGTGCTGTCCTACGTGCAGATCTTCACTGCTGTGCTGAGGATCCCCTCTGAGCAGGGATGACACAAAGCCTTTTCCATGTGCCTGCCTCACCTGGCTGTGGTCTCCCTGTTTGTCAGCACTGTCATCTTTGCCTACCTGAAGCCCCCCTCCCTCTCCTCCCCAGCTCTGGATCTGGTGGTGACTGTTCTGTATGCCTTGGTTCCTCCAGCAGTGAATCCCCTCATCTACAGCATGAGGAACAAAGAGCTCAAGGACGCACTGAAGAAACTGTTTCAGCTGGCACTCTTTCAGCAGCAATGAGCTGCCCATCTCTCCTCACTAGGAATTACCAGTTTATCTCAGGCAAATCTTGTACTTTGTGTGTTCTGTCTGTAATAGTCATGTTTGTACACAAATGTCTGAATTCATCCCACTTCTCCAGAGGCGCAAAGCCCATCTGTCTCACCCAGAGGCCTTCTGTAAAGCTGCTGATCACTGTGTCAGAGCTGGCCTCCCAAGCAGCACCACTGTAATAAAAGGGGATCTCCTTAGTACTGTGCCTGAAGGTTGGGCTCTTCTTCCCAAGCTGGAGCCAAGAATGCGCTCAGGGAATTGTCCCCGAAAATGCCTTGTTGCCGTGCCTGTTTTTTCCATGGGCTAAGGGGCATCAGCTGTTTTGGGTGACGTGTGAGGGAATGAGGGCTGGATTCAGCTGTCACTTGTGGGTGCCCAGTGCCCCTGGAGAGGGCGAGTGGTCAAGAGGTCTCTTCCAGGGACTGTCCCACCTATTAGAGGGCTGGTGATGGATGCCCATCCTTCTGGAAGGGAGTACTGAGCCACCAGAATTTCACAGGGGATCTCCAGGGACAGCACATTCCTGGGACGGGCACTGAGTGAAGTCTCCCAAAACCAAGTGAAATCACCCAAAGCAAAGGGCTAAACCAAAGAATGCACCAATCCACGGCTCTGACGTCTCAGGAGAGGCAGTGGGCTGGGTCTATGCCACCCCTGAGCCATTGGAAATGCCCTGTGATTGCTCCAAGCATCCTCCACAGTCACAGACCCTGGAGAGGGCGTTGTCAGGTGCAGTGATGCTGGTCCAGCTGGGCCTGCCCTGACCAGCATGGCCAGTGTGGAGTCACCCCAAAGCCCGCTCTCCATGCCGAGCAGCACTGCCAGCCCGGGACCCTGTGGAGAGCACAGGGGAGGGGTGCAGGAATGGCCAGACAGGCCAGCACAGACACACTGACCTGAGGAAAGGCCCTCTGGGGAGCAGGGATGTCTCCGGAGAAGAGCAAAGGCGCAACTGTGTGCTTGTGGGGAGGAATAAATGAAAACCTGTTTCTGTGTGTGTCACCTCGGGGCAGGCTGCTCTGTCACTGGAGCTGCCTGAGGAGCCCCGGGGCCAGGACTCTTGTGCTATCCTGGGCAGAGGGGCTGCCCAGAGGGGCTGCAGGCAGCCAGGGTTAAGGATCTGCTGATCATGAGAGCAGTGGAGACACAGAGTGAGTGGCCTCCATTTCCTTGTGCCATTGCTGGCCGCCAGCCCCTCGGGGGCTGATGGGGAGGCTGACACCCCTCTCTGCCCCCCAGGACCTGCTGTGCCCTTCAGAGGGTCTGGGGCTGTGGGGTGAGTGCCCAGAGCTCTGCAGCCCCCTGTGGCGGGCACTGCTGTGGGGCCACCCCCAGCCTGGCTGCTCTGCTGGGTGGTCTGGGGAGAGGGCAGGGGAGGTGGGGAGAAATGGGGAGGGGCTGGGGTGGGCTGGAAAGGACCCAGGAGAGGAAAAATGCCAGCAGGCAGCTCCTGTGTGTGAACGGCAGTGTGGGAGCACATGGCCGTGTGCTTGCAGGGCAAATGCAGGTCTCCTGGGAAAGGCACCAGGACATGGCGGGTGCAGGAGAGAAGAGCCCAGGTTGTTCCCTGTGTTGCATGGACACATTGGGGAAGCTGCCCAGGGCCATTGTCCCAAACCAGCCCCTCACATCACCCCTTTCCAGCACTGGCTGCTCACCCCAGCTGTGGGGTGCTCCATGGCCAGCTCCATCCTCCTGCAGGTCTCCGTATCCAGACACAAAAGAAAAGGCCAGCCTTGCACGGCCTCTATTCTGCACCACACCCCAGCACATCCCAGAGCACGGCTGTCTGCTCACACCCCCGTAACTGGGAGGCCTCAGGCAGAGCTTCCCCTGGAAAGCTGAGGCAAAAAAGACATTTAATACCCCAGCCCTTTTCATGTCCAAGGTCTCTGGTGCCAGCTCCAGCTGAGCTCTGGCTTTCCTCACTCCATCCCTGTGTGCACAGACAAGATCTCAGTGTTCCCCCTGGGCAGCCCGTCCTCCTTCCACCCTTGTGCACTTCCTGCCTGGCACCCTGAGCGCTTGTGCTGCTGCCAGGGCAGAGGTGGAGGATCACCTGAAGTGGCTCCTCAGGGAGCTCCCCAGGGAAAAACTGTGCCCAGCCCCAGCCCCAGCGTGGCAGAGGGGAGATGCCCGCTCCCCACCCACCCTGCCGGTGCCAGCTCCACCTCAGCCCGCTCCTGAAATGCTCCAGCACAGCCCTCGAGGGAGCTGGAGCTTCCTCTCCTAACTGTGCATCATAAAACCTGACCCAAGTGGCCACCCTCACTTTTTCGTCCAGCTAAGACTCTGTGTGCACTGTTTCCTGAGTAGGGGTCCAAATCTGAAGCTCTCCTTTACCTTTACATTGGCTGTCAGGCAAGTGTTGCTGTGGACATATGGTCATCTTTTGCACCTAAAAGCCTCTCTGGGTGCTGCTCGGGTCCCAGCATCCCTTTCTAAGGCTTTCTTGACTGTAGTGTTGAAGCAGGTTTGAGGTAGAGATGGGAGTCAGGTCAGCAGGATGGGGACAGGGACAGGTCTGGATGTGAGAGGTGCAGGGCCAGGCACAGGCATGTCCACAGCATAACTCAGGCAAGGCTCCAGCCTGTGATTCTTCCCTGAGGGTGCAGGAATCACTCGCCAGTGCCCCTTCCCTGCCCCTCCTGGCTCCCCACTGCCTTTCCTGACACTGCAGAGTCCTCGTTTGCCCATGCGGACCTGGATTTAGTGTTCTACCTTCTGGTCACTCCACCGTGGACCATCCCTCACTTTGTGAGGCTCCACTCACTGCCCCCACCAGGCACACACTGTCCCTGGAGATCCCCTGAGGTCTCCTGGGGGCTCTGATTCCCCTCCAGAAGGATGGGCATCTCTCATCAGCACTGTCACCTGTGGGACAGCCTCAGGCAGGAGATTCAGAGACCATTCACCATCTGCACCAGTCACTGACTGATGAGCTCCAAATCCAGCCCTCAGTCCCTAACAGATCACACGTAGACTCTGAGCTTGTCCCCCACATCCATGGAGGTCACAAGCAGAGCAGCAGGCCCTTTTATGGTGCAATGTCTTTGGGCGTATTTTTGACTCTGGCTTCTGAAGAAAGGCCAGACTTCAGGCACATGATGGAGGGGATCCCCTTTTATTATAGCAATGTTCTTGTGCAGGCCAGGTCTGGCCTAAATGCACCCAATGCCTGGTCCTGCCTGAGCTCACAGGAATGCACAAGGAAGCACAAACCTACCACCAGCACGTTATAAGAGCACTGAGGCCATACACACGCATCAGAGCAAGGCAGGACAGTGTGGAAATGAGGAGAAAAGCCCTGACAAGAGAAAGTCCTGTTGCTGTTGGTGGACGAGTCTCCAAGAAAGCTGCAGCCCCCAAGTGAAGGCTGCAGGGAGGAAATGCCTGCTGTGGCAGTGGAGGAACAGTCCTGAGGAACAGAGGGTCTGTCCCCACAAGCTGCTTCGAGACTCTTCTCCTTTCCACTCTCACTCTGCTTTGAGTGTTGGAATGCTGTGGAGGGAAGGGACCAGCCCATGGTGACAGCCGGCTGCCACCCTCACAGGAGAGGGGTGTGAGATCATATCCTAACTGTGGCCACAGCAGCTGAGCTCTCTTAAGGCACATGGGACCCATGGTCTGGCCACAGCTGTACTCGTCGGAGCCTGACTCTGTGCCCCTGAGCTCCCTTGGTGTCAGCACCAAAAGACACACTGCAAAGGGAAACTCTCCTCATTGCACTGAAGGCTTCCAGGGAGCTCAGACTAGTGGGCTCAGAGGTTCTCCCATCTCTGCTGATGAAGGCAGAAGCCTGGCTTCCTGCTTCAACACGGTCTCTCGATCAGATTCAAATGAGAGATTCCTGAGGACAACTGGCACAAAGCAAAATATTTATTTCTTTTAGGAGAATGTAACAGAGAAAAGTAAGTGAGAAAGAAAGACATGAGCAACACCTAGCTATGTTGCCAGATACCCTAGGAATGAGGAGCAAATGCACATGGGAGAGTTATTGGTGCTGACATTGTACCTACTGAACCAGTTTCCTCAGTGCGTCTTTGAGCTCCTTGTTCCTCATGCTGTAGATGAGAGGGTTCACTGCTGGAGGCACCACTGCATACAGAAAAGCCAGCACCAGATCCAGAGCTGGGGAAGAGAGGGAGGGGGGCTTCAGGATGGCAAAGATGACAGTGCTGACAAACAGGGAGACCACGACCAGGTGAGGCAGGCACATGGAAAAGGCTTTGTGTCGTCCCTGCTCAGAGGGGATCCTCAGCACAGCAGTGAAGATCTGCACGTAGGACAGCACAATGAAAATGAAACACCCAAAACCTAAACAAACACTAATCATAAGTGCCCAAACCACCCTGAGGTAGGAGAATGAGCAGGAGAGCTTGACGATCCCAGGAATGTCACAGAAGAATTGGTCTACGACATTGCCTTTGCAGAGTGGTACTGAAAATGTTTTAGCAGTGTGCAGCACAGCATTGAGAAAACCACTGGCCCAGGCAGCCGCTACCATTTTGACACAAGCTCTGATGTCCATGAGGGTCTCGTAGTGCAGGGGCTTGCAGATGGCAACGTAGCGGTCGTAGGCCATGACTGTGAGAAGAGAATACTCAGCCAAAAAGAAAAAGAGAATGAGAAAGAGCTGGACAACACATCCAAAGTAGGAAATGGCCCTGGTGTCCCACAGAGAATTGGCCATGGATTTGGGGACAGTGGTGGAGATTGCACCGAGGTCAAGGAGGGAGAGGTTGAGGAGGAAGAAGTACATGGGGGTGTGGAGGTGGTGGTCGCAGGCTACGGCTGTGATGATGAGGCCGTTGCCCAGGAGGGCAGCCAGGTAGATGCCCAGGAAGAGCGAGAAGTGCAAGAGCTGCAGCTCCCGCGTGTCCCCTAATGCCAGGAGGAGGAACTCGTTGAGGGAGCTGCTGTTGGACATCTGCTCCTTTCGGACACAGGGGAACTGTCCAAGGAAGAAGAGACATTGACAAGTTAGGGCAGAATTCTCTGAGCAAAAATTTCTCATAGCCTCCCCCAAACACACACACGTTACTTCTCCCCATCTCAGCAGCAGTGTCAATGACTCCATGGCTTGACCTCTGTTTTGTGCTGGCTGAGTTTGACACGAGGAGCAGAGGCCTCTGCCCGTGAGTTCCAGAGGAGTCAGCCCTGACCTACAGCACTGCAGACATGGGAACAGGGGTGACTACACTGTTATATTCCCAGTTCCAGTCAGATTTCATCCACCCATAATCGTTAAGGGATTTTCAGCATCTTCACTCCCAGTTCCACATAATGTGGGTTCATGAATAGTTTTAAGGGGGTTTTTGTTTTCTTTAGCTGACCCTGTCACACCTGACGACGATTACTGGAGGTAGAAACCCTCAGCATTGCTGCTGCACTCAGAGAGAGCAGCTGTGATTCTGGAGAGGCAAAAGGATTCACTCTGGCTTTAGTGCAGAGGGAGGAGAGCTGGCCTGTCCAGCTGCCTTGTTCCCAGCTGCCCTGTGCTCCCACCTCAGAGGTGGAGGACAGTTGCACTCGTGTTACCCAAAAAAGAAGTAACACCGCAGAGAGCAGAGGAATGCACTTGCAAAGTGCCCATCAGCACGCTTTCTGAGGGACTGTGAGGCAAGTCTTAGCTGTCTCCTTCTAGCCAGCAATACATCAGGCTCCTTCCAGCTGCCCACATCCAGCCACCCAGCAGCATGTCTCAGTGTGGCCTCAGTTTCTAGGTGGCTTCACCCTGGGGCACCGAGATATCACGCAGCTGCAATGGGAGAGCTGTGTCCTTGTGGAGGGCAGCTTGCAGCCCAGACAGACACCCCAGGGAAATGGCTGAATGTCCTAAGGATGGGGTGTCCTGATGAGAGAGTTGGCTCATTCCCACACCCCCACACTGCATTGCCCAGAGCCCCACAGGTTAGGGGAGGACTTGGGCACCTCACTGTCAAGGACACATCTGCATGGCAGGACCTGCAGGGTCAGTGTCTGAACTGCATCAGACACCCCCCTTCCCAGAGAGTCCAAGGGGAAGGACAAGGGCAGCATGGGCAGGTGGGAAACATGGAGCAATACCATGATATTTGTGCTGAGGGAGGCAGGGACAGGGAGGGACAGAGGGGCACTCAGGAGTGTCTCCTCTCCTGCATGTCCAGCTGCTGCGGAAATGACTCCTGCCCTGCACCCCACAGCCTTGGGAGCAGAGGGCTGTGCTGGCTGGGAGAGGAGAGGAGGCATTGGAGTTTATGGTTTCCTCTCACACTTTGACCATGACTCTGCTGCCTGGAGCCGTCCCTGTGGGGAGCTGTTTCTCTCTCCCCACGTCTCTCCCCTCTCAGTGCTCACACACCCCATCCCACCTGCTGTGAGCTCATCTCTATCCTGCAGAAACTTCCTGGGGGCAGGACACTGCCCAGGGGCACCTGCGTGTTTGCAGGTGCTATGGAGCAGGTGAGAGAAACGTTGCTGAGGCTGGAAAGGTGATGCTGGCTCTGTCTGTAGGCTGAGAGGTGGATGAAGGCATTTGCTGAGTCCCTCCCAGAACTGATCCTCTCTCAGTGTCACTGTTTTGGAGCCTCCGTCCCCTGTTTACACCTGACAGAACCAATCCCATTTCATTCCACCCAAACAGAAAAGAACTGAAAGCACAGACTCATGACAGCTCCTTCCCTTTCATGTATCCCCTGCATTGACTTTCCTTTTGAAAAGGCCCCTCCAGAAATGTCCTCGGAGTGAACTGGAGCTCTGGGCATCCCTGACCAATGCAGCACCCTCTCAATGGGAGAATGAACCTGCCCTGACAGGGGTCTCTCCTCCCACCAGATCTTCTCCCTGCAGTGCTATGGGGAGTTCCCCAGGCAGGCTGAGTGCTGACCCTCACAGGTGGAAGAGTCACTGCCCAGGGCACACAGCACCCTGGGGCACAGGGACACTACTCTGAAGTACAGTCCATGCAGACAAGTGTGCACACCCCAGCTTCATACCCCTGCAGCTGTCCCCAAGAAAAAGGAGCAGGATGTCCTGTCCCTGTGACAGTGTGGAGGCAAATCCCTGCTCTGATGCACCTCTTTCTCCTCTGTAAAGGAAAAACTGGGAGAGACATCCTTAAAAAACAAATGTGGGATGGGATGTGTTGGGTTTAGCAGATCCCTCCAGGAACCTCAGTAGCATTGCCCTGCAGCCAGAGATTTACCGTGACAAGGGCTGTGAAGATTTCTCCCACAATGAACTGTCAGCCATCCTCCCACTCCACACTGCCTTTCACTTCTCGCTGTCGTGTCTCATCTCATGTCAGCAGCAGCAGGCAGTGCCCAGAGCCCTGCTGCTCTTTGCAGAGGAGCTGCTCCTGCACACAGCTGTCTCTGGGCAGTGCTGTCAGGTTGCCATGAGCTCCCTCCATCCCAGGAGCCTGGCCCCGCTCGGCAACAGTGGCCCAGCTGAAGGCATGAATTTCTCTGTCCCGTGCGCTCCCTCCTCCTGGGAAATGTTCACTGCGGTAAACCAAATAATCACCATTGCTCCCTCTCTAAATAACGCAGAGAGACCAATTACAGCATTGTCACTTGTTTCATCAGAGCAGGGTTATCTATGAGAGGTGGAAACGTCTCACTTTGGAAATCCATATTCACACGTCTCAGGCAGGACACCTAGAAAGGGCCAAGAAGGAAGTTCATTTTCCCATGGTTTGGATGCTGATTCAGATGGGTCAGTTTGGGCATCTCATGCCCATTTAGAAGCCCCTGGCATGCAGTGGGATTCAGCTAACTCTCATGAACTCCACAGACACACAGGAGGTGGGATTCCCCTTGCCCAAGCTGAACTGGGCACAACACAGATGTCTGCACGTGAGCTCCTTGTCTAAGCTCTGGTTATAATCCCTGGAGCTGGAGGGTGGGAGTCAGTTGCTCACATGCAAACACCTGGTGACATTGGAAGAGACAGCGGTAGTCCAAGGCATGTGCCAGTGTCTGCTTGCTCTGATGGAGTGACTGTGAGACCTGCATTCTCCTAGAGCATGACATGGGGGCCAGGTGGGGAATTTCCTTGGCCATCTGAAAGGACACTAGATGCCTGCTACAACTAGAGCCCCACTCACTAGGAAGCTGAGACACAAGCAGATCCCAATGTTACAAAGAGCTAATGTAATTCAGTGCAGACACTTGATTTCATGACATAGAAATAGGCTGGTAGGGCCATTTCAGATGCCTGGGGTGTGCAGCACAACCACATGTCTCTAGCAGATACAGCATGGGACCTACAGGAAAATAATCACCCTTTGCAGTGGCGATGGACAAGTGCCGCAGGGCATCTTGGGTTTCCTACCTGTGCCCAAACAAATGAACCCCACCACTGCCTTTAGGGAAAGTCCATCCCGTCTACATCCATGTGTGCTGCATAAATGGGAGGCACATCACACCAAGGTCTCCACTCTAGTCTCTGCACTCTCAAATCCTTCTTGCTCTCTGCCCTCTGAACCTCTTCTCACCATGCAGATGATGTGAACAGGGACTGTGCTAATGATGTCCTCAGGGTGGCTGGATCACAGGCTGCCCAGGCCCAGGGACTTCTTCACTGGCACCTTGTCCTGCCTGGAGATCAGCTCACATCCGTCACAGACCCCAAGGTGCTGCAGAGTCAGATCAGGCAGCCAGCCCCTCTCCTGGCATTCCTGCAAGGCCCAGCTGTGTTTCTCCCTGGCCTTGGGCACTGCAGGCTTTGCTCTCTTAGTGGGAACCTCCTTTCACCATTACACCACTTCACATGCTATCCATGCCAGCATGTCATCATTTGCAGTCAAAGCCTTTGCATATGTAAGGTCCTTGCTAAAATGTTTCCCTGTGACAAATCTTCAGTCAGCACCTCAGCTGAGATGCTGAAGACAAAATAAATGCAAACATATGCAGCCTGTCACAGGAGTGCCACATGGTTGGAATAACTGAGATGTGGTGGGATCACTCACATGATGGAGTCCTTCAATGGCAGGGTGCAAGTTCGTCAGCAGAAACCACCAGGGAAGATGAGGAGGGGGATGTCCTATGTGTGAAGGGGCAGCTTGCATGTATGGAGCTCTTCCATGGCATGGACCAAGGGGGGCAGCTCTGAAGGGCAGAGGAGCTCAGGAAAGCCAGCAGGTCTTTAAGGACAGCACCCGTCAAGCACAAGAATGCTCCATAACAAACAGTTTGTAAAATTAGTAGACATCTCTGGACACCAGCTTGGCTAAACAGGGAACTCCCACATGAGCTCCAGGGCAATCAGGCAGCATACGGAAAGGGGAAGAAGGGCGAGGCTGCAAAGGAGGAATTTAGAAATATTGTCCAGCAAAGTCGGGATGGTGTTAAGGAAGCCAAAGCTCCCCTGGCATAGAGACACTTGCAGGGGATGTGAAGGACAGGAAGAAGAGCTGCTACTGCTTCAGTGGCAGTAAAAGAATAAACAAGGAAATGTGGGCTCACTGCTGAATGGGGCAGGGATTCTAGCAAAAGTGGATGTAGGTTGGTCTGGAGAAGTCAAGTCCTTCCTGGCTTCCGTCTTCACCCACAAGGTCTCCTCAGCTGTTGTGCCTAGAGTCAGGACTCCTGAGGACAAAACCAATCCGCAGTGCCCATGTCTCTAGAAATGAACCTATAGAAGTCTCTGGGACTGGATGGCTGGCATCCATGGACATGGAGAGAGCTGGCTGCTGTGACAGCAAGGCTGCTCTCTGTCATCTTTGAAAGGTTGTGGAGATCAGGGGAGGTCCCAATGAGCAGAAGAAGGAATATGCTGTGCCCATCCTCAAAAAAGGCCACAAGGACAAACCAGGGAGCTGTAGGCTGTTCAGCCTCATGTTGCTGAGGAGTGTGTCATGGAGCCAGTCCTCTCTGATCACCTTTCTGGGCACAAGAAGAAGGTGCCTGGGAACAGTCAGCACAGATTTACTGAAGGTAAATCATTCCTGACCCACCTGATTGCCTTCTGTGATATAAGGCCTGCACTTGTGGAGGAGAAGAGAGTACTGGATGTCCAGTAGACATGCAGATGGGTAAAAAGCTGGTTGGATGATCAGGCTCAGAGGGTTTTCATGAATGGCTCATGCTTTACTGAGAAGCCAGGGAAAGGTGGGGTATGCAGGGATCTACCCCACATCCTGTCCTCTTTGAAAACCTCTTCAGCAGGGCAGAACGACACGTGCATCAAGACAGGCAGAGACCTGACCAGCAGAGGAGTGACCCTGAGGAGAAGGCCTGGACATTATGAGGGGTGCCATATGAGCCAGTGGTGCATGCTCACCACAAATGAGGACAGCTGCATACAGGACTGCGTTAGGAAGAGCATGGCCACCCAGGCAAGGGCAGTTCTTATCCCCCTTCACTCAGCACTCATGTGGCCACATGTCTGGAATAGTATGTCCCAGTATGGTATGCCCAGTGCTGAAGGAATGTGGAGTAACTGGAGAGGGTCCAGAGGAGGTCTGCCAAGATGGTGTTGGGGGTCTGAAGCCCATGGCCTGTATGGAGAGCCTGAGGGACCAGAGCTGCTGCTGAAGTGGAGGCTAAGGCCAATACGGTAGTCACCTGTGACAGGGTGGTTTCAGAGATGATGGAGCTTTTCTTGGTAGTGGGAAGCCACATGAGAAGGGGAAAGAGCCACAAAGTGCATCTTGAGAGGTTCAGACTGCACTTCAGGTAACAAGAATGTCACTCGTAGGGTAGTGCTGTGGTGCAACAGGACACCCAGAGGGACTCCGTGATCAGCCCCTGGCTTTTGTTTCAAGGAGCAGCCAGCAAGGACAGCAGGATGTCAGTAAAGGTGGGGAGATGCTGCAGTGAGAACAAGGTGGGGAAGCAGTTTGGGTGTCTACAGGCTGCAGGGAAAGAGGTGCAGCTTTGGGACAGCACAGGACAGCCTTTGGTGGAGATGACAGAGGGCAATGCCAAGGCTGAAAGCCTCCAACAGAACTGAGGTCCTTGTCCCATTTGCTATGGCTAGTGTCTCTGCCACAGAGGCCTACGGGAAGACGACGTTTCCTTACAGCACTGTGGCCTTGCTGCCTCCTCGCCTCCACGGAGCCCAGGAGGTGCTGTACTGTTGTCCTGCACTTGGCATTGCGCTCCCCCCCACCCTGACACTGCCCCCAGGAAGAGACCTGAGTAAAGTGTGAGGAGAGGATCTCCCAACGCAGGGGCTGGCTGTGGGTCTTGGCCATTCTGCTTGATAACACACATCAAGGTTGACGTGGCATCAGAGACACCCTCACATTGCCTTTGCCTACCTGCAATCAGGGCCTCCAACTTTCGGCTCTAATCAGCCACCAGGGAGATTTTGTTGCTAATGGCCCTCAGTGGGACCCATTAACGCTCCAGGAAACTTGGGGATTTGCTTCTGACATAAACTTCTTGAGAGGTTTCTTCAGTCTCCTCTCAGCATCTGAGGTTCATGGGCTCAGCACCAAAGACACCAGAGGGGTCATTAAAATGCAAAAACCCCTAAGGAGCCATGCCTCTTCCTATAATTTTCTTCAGCTCTTCAATTCTTGTGCTGTGGCTAATTGGAGAGGTTTCAGCAGTGTATTTACAAGAGGAAGATTTCAATGAGCATCAAAAAAAAAAAAAAAAGGATTTCTGCTTTCAAAGTTTTCCTTATTTTTCAGCTTACAACCTAGAGTGATATCCACCTTCTCCAACTGATATTGATCCAGAGTGTGTCCTAATGAAGTCTGGACATGTAGGAAAAGCACCATCCTGGAGGTCAGACAGCCATGCAAAATATTCCTCCCCACCTCCCCAGCCCTGACAGTTCCCTCATCAGCCACTGGGGACTTAAATCACTCTTGTTCAAATCGAACCTTTTGCCACTCAAGGCTGCAGCTGAATGTTACAGCTCATGTGCACCAATTCCCACCTGCTTTCCTTAGACAACTAGCTGCAAACAGGCACAGAAGGATTTGTCTTAATTGTGATCAAACACAAATAAACTTGATCCAGTGTCATAAGAAATAAAATACACTCCTCAACTGTATGTCAAGTCCAAGTTGCCTCCAGTGAGGTCCATGGTCTACAAGGAAGAACCTTCCTTGAAATAGATGGGAAAGGCTGGATAGACGCACAGTGAAGGAGTTGACTGAAGACACAATTAAACTGCTGAAATATGAGGCAAGTTTTAGAATCTCAGAAGCTCAGAGCAGCAAGTGGAGAGTTGAGAGGTCTCTGAATGATAAAGAGTAAGGGGAGGAGACAAACAGGGAAACAAGGGAAAGTGCATATGTCCAGATACTGTGACACAGAGTTGACTTTAGAAATGATCAATTTAATCAGGGCATGTGGAAATATGTGAGGGACTATTGAGATTACATCCACAGCATGACAGACAGAGCAGTGGTAACACATGTTAAGGGGCAGATCAACATTTCTTCTCCTGAGATTCATGCCCTTCCTCAAAATTTCCATTACATCATCATGGGAAAACACTGACATTTGATCAACATTAATCAGTCCTTTCAGCTGATGAAACTGTCCTCACATTTTTTTTTAACGTTGAAAACAGTTCTTCACCTTTCCAGGCAGAACTCAAGTGCCTAATTGTAAACAGCACTTGGAGAGGCCCCAGTGTCCATGAGGCACCTGCCTGGGCCTGGCAGCTCTCACAGGGGACCTGCGGGAGACCGGAGCCCCTCGGAGCTGCATATGGAGGCTGGACAGAGGGGACCAGGGCACCTGCAATGGCACCAGGCACCCATGATCCTGTGACTGCATCCCACCCCAGTTCTGAAAATCTCTTTCCTTTTCAGACAAAAAGATAATGCAGAATCTCTCCAGAAGACTAGTGTACTAAAACAGAACAAATCAAGAAAGACAATAAGAACACACAAAAAATATTAAAACCTGGAAAGTATAACAAAGCATTTCTTTGCTTTCAAATTTTGTCTTAATTTCTTTCTTGTTTCATTTTTAATGTCCTTTTCTAAACACTTCTGTTATAATCAGGCCTACACCACTAAACAGGATATTTCTGTGTTTCACACAGAGCCCGGTGCTCAGAAGACCACCCCCTGCCCATGGCTGTCCGTGCCACTCCTCACTCTTTGCACAGAGCATGTCACACTCTGAGGTGTCGGGCTCTCTCGACTGCTGAAGAAAACAGGGAGACCAGCTTCAAGGAAATGTTATATTTTTGGGTGGCCAAATTTGCACAAATCTCAACATACCCATTTTAAAGCAGTGTTTCAAAGGACTCTCTAAAATATCTTCAATGCAATAATTGACAAAAAAAAAATCCTCATTTCCAAAACTTCACACAGTTTTTATCATTGCCAAATATTTTTTCTTTCTTATTCATTGGCAGCACCATGTTCATGCACTACAGGAATTAGTCTGTCCATGCGAGCATAAACATTTATAGAGAGAGAGATACACTGCTCATCAAAATACATTTGCTGGCAATCCTCTGCATGGAGAAACTTTGTTCTGAGGAACTACTTCATATAAATGGACATGTTTCAGATCTCTTCTTCTGCCTCTCTCTCCTTTCTTCTTCCTCTGCCTCTTCTCTCTTTACAGAGCTCTCCAGGGAATGGTGCACTGAATCACAGCGCTTATGGTGGGGGAGACCTCTGGACATCATCTAATCCCAAACCCCCTGGTCAGTGCAGAGGGAACTAGATGAGGTTGCCCAGGGGCTCCCCCCACTTATGCATTGTCCACAGAGGTGCTGAGAGTGCGCTCCATCCACTGTGCAGGCCATTCACCAAGATGTTAAACAGTCCTGCCGCACATGGTGATCCCTGAGGGATGCCGCTAGTAGCCAGCTGCCACTTGGAACTTGTACCGCTGATCACAGCGTTTCAGCCTGATGGTCCAGCCAATCTTCCACCTTCCCTCTGGTCCACTCATCCAAGGCAAGTCTCAGCAATTTGCCTCTAAGGAGACTCTGGGGGACTGTGTCAAAGGCCTTGCTAAAGGGAAGGTTCACAAAATGCCCTGCTTTCCCCTTGTGCACAAAGCCATTCATCTGATGGCAGAAGGCAATCAGGTTGCTCAGGCATGGTTTCCATTTCCCTTTGGTCAACCCATGCTGCCTCTTCCAGGCCTTGTCCTTCATAGGCTTGGAGATGGTTTCCAGGAGGATTTGCTCCATCCCCTTCCCAGGGAATGAGACGAAGCTCATCAGCCTGTCATTCCCCAGATCTGCCCTCTTGCCCTTCTGGAAAATGGGTGCAATGTCTGCCTTTTCCCTGTCATCAGAAACCTCCCTGATTACCCTGACTTTTAGAAGATGACCAACAGCAGTGTTGCAATGGCTCCAGGCACCTCTCCCTGCACCCTGGGGTGCTTCCTGTCTGGTTCCATGGACTTGTGTGTGCCCACCAGAACAAAAGTTCCTCCCCAGCTGCATCTTCTTCTGCCATGGGTGAGGCTTTGCTAACACAGATGCTGCCAAAGGACTTGGGGGCCACGGAGACCTGGCAGTAGACAATACCAGTAAAAGACAAGGTAAAAGAGGCAGTGAGCTCCTCAGCCTTTCCCCTGTCTTTGTCACTACATCCCCTGCCTCATTGTGCAGGGAGACCACATTTTCCTTTTCTGGCTGCCTTGTGCTGTCCATGTGCTTACAGAAGCCATTCTGGTTGCCCTTCCCATCTCTTCCTAGTTCCACCTCCAGCTGCAGTTGCAGCTGAGCTTTGGCTTGCCTAACTCCATCCTAAACAAGATGAAATCCTCTCTGCTGCAGTCGAGGGCGGTGATTCTGTTATTCCTCCTACCTCTCTACCATCTCACAGCCACTGCAGTGACAGACAAACTCCACATTCAAATCCTCATCCAGCCTGAGCTTCAGGCAAGAAAGAAAGGGCAGCATGGCACCATCTACTTAGAGGTGCACTATACATAAAGAGAGAACTCACCCTGCAGAAAAGCCTTCATTTCTCCCCTCACCACTGAGGGGATCCAGGCAATGGCCTTCTATGTGGTTAAAGGTGGATGCAAAGAATTTTCAGGGTAATATAGCTATGCCTGAGGCAGTGCCTCCCAGGCTGCCCTTACAGTCAACAAGGAAGAAGGAGGAGGTGTTCACCTGCCTTCTTTTAGATGGTCACATAAAGCACAAATTGCTCCTGTCCCAGAAACATTTGCTCTGTGCTTGAAATGGGGCCTGAGGTCATGGGCTTTTAGGACAATTCAGGTTGAAGGGACCACAGGAGGCCTGTAGAGCAACCTGCTGCTCAAAGCAGGGTCCGATGGAGGGTCAGAAACCAAAAAATGCCCCTGCCAAAGGACTTCTGGGGTGATAGAGCAGGAGAGGACAGTAGAGGGTTGGCAGCGTGGTATAAGTCCCATGGACAAAAGGGTTTATTTTTTGCTTTCTGCCAAGAATTAAATCCTCAGCTCTCCAGAGAGAAGAACCTGGGACACTAACTTTGCCACTAACATGGAGGTGGAGAAGCTCCTGAGTCTCTTACACACAGAGGCTGGTGCAAAGGCCACCACCCCAATGGCACCAGACCCCCAGGCATCCCTGCCTTGTTGCTGGGCACCCTCCAGCCCCAGGCAGGAGGTCTGTGGGGAGCAGAGTGGGGTCTGCAGCCTGCAGCCCTGGCCACCCAGCAGGTGTGGTGGGACCCTGCTCCCCTACATGAGACTGGGCTCTCCTGCATTTCTCCAGGGTGAAGCCTGCATCCCCTCTGGCTGGGAATACATCCCAGCAGGGAGGGCCAACACAGGGAACATGATCTCTGTTCCGGGGTGTGAAGAGAGAGGGGAGGGCAGAGGGGGATCTGCTCATGCCCCGGGCACTGATTCCCTCCCTGCAGCTGCTACAGCTCTGTTGATGCCCGTAACCTGTGAGCCCAGGAGGTGGACTCCGATCCGCTCTGGCTCCAAAGATTTCTCAGCCCTTCAGACCCAGGAGGTAAAGCACCAGTCTGGGGACACCTCAGCAGTCGAAGGGGCTGAATGCTTGGCATGTTCCTGAGAACTTTTCTGCAGTCTCCCTGCACTGGTTTGACTCCTGTTGCGCATAGAGCAGAGACTCCTTTGGAGGATGAACTCACTTACTGTGTGACTCTGAGGTCAGGCTAGACCGGGCAGTGCAGATGCCAGCAAGGCCTCAACCCCACAACAGTGTCCCCTGCCCAGGACTCCGCTTTCCAACTCCTTCCTTGTACAGGATTTGGTTTGGGAGGGACCGCCAGAGATCTCCAGGACCACAATCTGCTCTGAGCTGGGCTGAGTTTACAGTTAGGTCAGGTTGGTAAGTGCCTTCTCCAGGAGAGTTTTTAAAAGTCTCCTAGCCCCTGCCCTAGGGCTGCTCAACCATCATGGTTATTTCTTTATTTTTTTGTTAAATTCCTTTGAAATTTCCCTTCCTGCATCTTCTCCTTGTTGTCTCTTGTGCTTTCCTCCCCTTGGCCCCCAGCCAGACCATCCCATCTACTTTGACCAAGGACAATCACAGCCTCATCTCCAAGTACAGCCATACTGAGATCTCCTGGGAACACACAGGCAGGCCGTGGTGGCCAGCTGCAAGCAGAGCTATGTGTTGCAAGTCCCTACATGGTCTCAGAGGAGAGCATATGGAGACATAACATGACCCAGGGCAGAGCCTGTGGGCTGACACCAAGGCAGAGCCAGGGTCAGCAGGGGTGAGAATAGACCTCCAGCAGCTCCTCTCTACACCTGAACAGGGAGCGACACACCCGGAGGCGCTCCTGAGAGATAATGGTGACACAGGAGAGGCGGCAGCATGAGCTGTGATGCTGGGCACCAACCACCAGTCCTGCGTCTGGAAGTCCTAGTAGGCAGTGCTGGCGGCTGCAGCCCCTGAGAGACCCCCGACCCTGCTAGCAGCGGTGAGTCCCCTCCATGACCGTCGAGAGCTTCCTGGAGTGTCATGACTCCCATCTGCACCCCATCCCTGCACTGGCCCAGCCCTGCTGCCCTGCATGTGGCTCCACAGCCCCACTGCCCCACTGTAAAGGCACTGCACAGGACAGAGTGCGTTCTAGGGGAGGAAACCTGTCCCCAGCATGGTTCCCATGACAGACCTCAGTGCCCCGTCCCCTGAAGGCCCTCCTACCCAGCAACCTCCCACCAGTCCACAGCCCCTGCCCAGCCCTCCTCCTGTCCCCCCGGGGTTAACAGAAGGCCATGCTCTGGGGTGTGCTGAGGTCTGGGATCAGAGAGAGCCCAGGCAGGGCTGGACATTCCCCCCACCCAGGTCCTGAGCCCAGCAGGCAGATGGAGCTGGTCACATTCCAAGATCACCCCTCACCAGCACCATGGAGAATGGCCAGTGCTGGAAATGGCTGGTATGAGGGGCTGGGTCTGGGAGGAGTTTCCTGGGGCAGTTTCTCCTCTCTGTTCATGCAACAACAAGCTGGGCTGGATCTTTGTTCTGACAGAACCTGTATGAGGGCCCCCATGGGAGGAAGATTGTCCACAGGCCCAGTAGATGGTGCCAGGACCTCCTCTGCATGCTCCCTGGCAGCCCTGCAGAGGACCCAGGAGAGAGCTCGTCCTCCCAGGGCTCACAGTTGGACGCCCAGTGCTCTAGAGGGGCATGGAGCCTTATCTGGGGGTGACTTTTGGGGTAATGGCCAGCATGCATGGTGGGGGAGGTTGTCTGAAGAAGATGTGCTGGGGACAGGGCCTGAGGGACAGCAGCAAAATGATATGGCTCCTGGGTGCTGCTTCCTTCAATGCAAGCTCCCACAAGGGCTCCCAGCCTTCTTTTTGGTGCCACCCGTCAGGAGGGATGATGGCACAAGGAGCTGGGAGGGTGGGGAGCATTAATCCTTCTTCAGGCACTTCCCAGGCCATGTGGAGACCTAGGACAGCAAGGACCTCTGGCTCTGCACCGTGAGCTTGCTTTACTGTACCCACACTCTGAACATTGTCTTGGATTAAATGTCGGCAATTTCAAGCCCAGTTCCACTTCCTTCTCATCTCTCCCAATCCCTCCTCTGATCTCGCTGGCCATTCCGACACCCCTTCCCCTGTTCTCCCGTGGAGTCCTGAGCTAACGGTGCTGCTCTGAAGAGTGAGCAGGCTGTGGGGCCACAGGGTTACAGGCTCACTCTGCACTGGCCGTGCTGGTCAGGGTGGGAGGCAGATCCAACCAGATGAGGTTCACAGCCTCTAATCCCTCCAGGGACTGCAGATGTGGCAGGTGCTTGGAGGGACTAGGGAGAATTTTCAAGGGTACTAGTTGTGTCCAGGGGCATCTCCAGATCCAGCACATGCTATTTTATTGACGATGACACAAATCACTCGCCAGTCTCCCTTCCCCATGTCAGATGGGTCCCCAGTGCCTCTCCTGTGATTGAAGAGTCCTCTTTTGCCTGCACATCCCTGGGTTTAGTGCTTTAACTTTAAGTGACTACACCTTGGAGAATTTCTCACTTTGTGAGGCTCCACTCACTGCCCCCTCCAGGCACACGCTGTCCCAGGAGATGCCCTGTGCTCTCCTGGCACCTCCAGATTCCACTCCAGAAGGATGGACATCTGACACTGGGTCTTAACATGTTGGACAGCTGTGGGTATGTAAATCTGTGACCATTCATCCCCTCCACTGTCACTGGACACTGATGGATGAATCCTAAATCCAGCCCTTAGTCTCTAAGGGATCATAACATGGTTATGAGCTTTCTGCTCCTGAACCCATAGAGAACCCTGTGCAACAGGCCCTTCTGGGATGCAATTCCTTGGGGCTATTCTTGATACCTGCTTTGGAGGAAGCTCAGCCTTCAGGCACTGCACCAGAAAGAACCACCTTTATTACAGAGATATTGTGAGGGAGTCAGCTCTGACCCAGTGTTGGACACAATTTTGTACAGGCACCAGGTGAGACAGAGCAGTCCCAGTTAGACTGGAATGAATCCAAGCATTTGTGCAAGAAAATGATAAGAAATACTACTACTACTAATAATAATAGTCATAATAAAAATAAAGTGAACAAAGAAAGCTCAGTCCTGGTATGGGACACAGTGAAAGTCATTTGTGGAGAAAAATGGCAATGCTACCACTGCTGAAAAATGTCCATGAAATCACTTTCCTCAGGGCATCTTTGAGCTCCTTGTTCCTCATGCTGTAGATGAGAGGGTTCACTGCTGGAGGCACCACCGCGTACAGAACAGTCAATGCCAGATCCAGAGCTGGGGAGGAGAGGGAGGGAGGCTTCAGGTAAGCAAAAAATGCGGTGCTGATGAACAGGAAGACCACAGCCAGGTGAGGCAGGCACATGGAAAAGGCTTTGTGCCGGCCCTGCTCAGAGGGGATCCTCAGCACAGCAGTGAAGATCTGCACGTAGGACAGCACAATGAAAATGAAACAGCCAATGTCTAAACAGGCAGTAATCACAAGAAGACCAACTTCCCAGAGGTAGGAGTCTGAGCAGGAGAGCTTGAGGATCTGGGGAACTTCACAGAAGAACTGGTCCACCACATTGCCTTTGCAGAGGGGTATTGAAATTGTGTTAGCAGTGTGCACGAGACCATTGAGAAAACCACTGCCCCAGGCAGCTGCTGCCATTTTGACACAGGCTCTGCTGCCCATGATGGTCCCATAGTGCAGGGGTCTGCAGATGGCAATGTAGCGGTCATAGGCCATAACAGTGAGGAGAGAAAACTCTCCTCCAAACAAAAAGAAAGCCAGGAAGACCTGGGCAGCACATCCTGAATAGGAAATGGCCCTGGTGTCCCACAGGGAATTGGCCATGGATTTGGGGACAGTGGTGGAGATGGAGCCAAGGTCGAAGAGGGAGAGGTTGAGGAGGAAGAAGTACATGGGGGTGTGGAGGCGGTGGTCACAGGCTACGGCTGCGATGATGAGGCCGTTGCCCAGGAGGGCAGCCAGGTAGATGCCCAGGAAGAGCGAGAAGTGCAAGAGCTGCAGCTCCCGTGTGTCTGCAAATGCCAGGAGAAGGAACTCGTTGAGGGAGCTGCTGTTGGACATTTTGCTATCTCCAGGCGTGGGGGACTGTCCAAAGAAGAAAAGACATTGGGAAGTTAGGAGAGACTTTTCAAGCAAAAGAAACCCCCAAATGTTGCAATTCTCATGCAACCCCCCCCCCCTCCAAAAGCTGCCTCTCTCTTTATGGAGAGGATCTTTGTGCAGCTCCCTTGCTTGAGCAGCAGTTTGTGCTCACTGAGTGTACTGTGCGGGGCAGGGATGTCTGCTCACGGGCTCCAGAGGAGCCTGTTCTGCTGTACAGTAGTGGGAATGGGGCAATGGGTTTGAGTAGCTCTGACATTCACAATTTCTGTCAGGTGAAATTCACTCATCGTGTAAAGGCTTTTCCCCATCTACACTCCCAGTTCTAAAGAATGAGGTTTGAGGAACAGAGTTTCAGGGATTTTTTAAAATATTTT